>NC_052102.1:1804713-1860685 GCF_012273895.1 Zerene cesonia | reverse complement strand
GCAACAGTTTTTATATTTTTGAAATATAAATAATTAACAATATAGACGTCTACTATCCACGACATCCGAGAGGGAAGGGTTGTTTTTAAAATGTTAGGGGAATAACAATTGTTAAAATAGATCCGCAAACAAATAAATTCTCATTGAACATTTCAGAGAGTGCGAAAATAAATCTTCAAGCTATTTGGCAACCCTTGGCGTTTTGTGTTTTGTGTTTCGTGTTTTTTTTTAACATTATTATCCTATTTTTATGAAGAAATCGATCCCGGATTGACTACCTCCCAAATTATATGTTTTTTGGATTCAGAGTTCCGTTTAGCATAGTACACCATCGCTGTGACAGTTTTTGTGTAATTGACGTACATACAAATAGTTACTGTTTTATTACAGACTAGCTGTCCGCTCCGGCTTCGCTCGTGGTACATATAAAACCTAAATTCTCCCTCATTACTTTTATTGCAGGGGATCTTTTTTTTTTTTTTTTTTTTTTTATGTCATAGCGGGCAGCTGAGCTGGTGGTTCGCCTGATGGTAAGCGATCACCACCGCCCATGAACATTCGCAAAGGTAGTTCCTCTGTGAATGCGCTGCCCGCTTTTATGGGGTAAGGGAAAAGGAAAGGATTAACGACTGGAAAGAAGGAATGGACTAGGACGGGTGAGGAAAAGGAAACGGGCCTCCGGCTCCCCCACTCACCGTACGAAACACAGTGGCATGCCACTATTTCACGCCGGTTTTCTGTGGGGGTGTGGTACTTCCCCGGTGCGAGCTGGCCCAATTCGTGCCGAAGCGTGCTCGACTACCACAATAAGATCAGACCAGAATAAGATCTAAAACTGAAAGAATTCAAAACGGACCAGTAGTTCCTGAGATTAGCACGTTCAAACAAACAAACGAACAAACTCTTCAGCTTTATAATATATAGCTGTCCAGTTGAATATCTGAATTATTGCGATTAGAGTTATATATTTGAGTTTAAATAATTAAGTATAGTAATTCTGTATCCCGGAATAATATCGGGATAAAAAGTTGCCAATGTGTTATTCCAGCTTTTCAGCTACCTATGTACCAAATTTCACTGCAATCGGTTCAATAGCTTTTGCGTGAAAGAGTAACAAACATATACATCCATCCTCACAAACTGTCGCATTTATAATATTAGTTTTATTTTATTTATTATAGATATAAATGTATACATTTATTCATAAATAATGTAAATGTTTATAACAAAGCGCTTTATAAGACTTAAATTGTAATTTATCTTATCTTATTTTTGTTATTTATAATGTCTTTTGCTGTTTATATGTTATTTAATGGTAATTATGCGAAAAATGTTATATTATTGGAACGAGAATATAACAAATTTGTTCGTAACTGCGCAATTACTTACACGTGCCTCTTTTTAAATACGACATTTATTATAGCGTTAGGATTAAAATAATTTCGTATAATCGTAAAAAAAAATTGTATTTGTAAGCGGGGACGAATAAAAAATACGTTTTGAACGTGTTACATGTATTTATTTTTTTACCTTAACAATTTGACGTTTATTTATGTAGGTATATGGTAAATAAATAATTTATTTTTTGTTTAATGCTTTTTTTTACGATATTAACATTATAAACTATCATGGCAGTAATTTTAACCAAAATGGTACAAAGGGTGGTCTTATCACCGACAGCGATTTCTGCGGGATTTATTGGGTATTATGGGTACAGATTGAGGAAAATGAAAATAATAACGCCAAAGGAGATTTTTTTTAAACAAATGAATTGTATAGTGTTAATTTTTTTCATACAATCTTTTTCTATCAAAAGGGAAATAGAGTTCATAATTTATAGCTTTATTGCTTTGATTCACAGGAAAGCTAGACAACAGCCTAGATAGATAAGACATAGCCTTTTGAATCTTGCCTGTGATTGGTGCCAGGATTTATTATTTTCACTTTTATACGTAAATATTGTATCAAACGAGTTTTCGTACAGAAAATAAAAAAATTATGGCACGTAGCTAAGGTACTTCTCATTTACTAGGACGAGAGTGAATGTTCATCATCATGAGACCATACATTTTCCCACTGCTGGGACACAGGCCGCCTTTTTTTTATGTCATAGCGGGCAACTGAGCTGGTGGTTCGCCTGATGGTAAGCGATCACCACCGCCCATAAACATTCGCAAAGGTAGTACCTCTGCGAATGCGCTGTCCGAGGGTTCAGGCCATCATCGTGAGGAAACCGGCATTTCCAAGAATCAAAAGTTCGACGACATGTGACATCCGCGAGCCCGCACTTGGCCAGCGCGGTGGATAATGGCCTGAATCCTCGTAGGCGGCCTGTGTCCCAGCAGTGGGAATATGTATGGGCTCATGATGATGATGATGATGATTAAAATAAATAAGACTAATGTTAACCGCTTTCGCAAATAGTCGTTATTGAAACTGTCATCGCTAAGAGATATCAATATTAAATCTGAGCAAATATTAATCATATAGTCACGCCACGGCTTGGCCTAGTGAAAGCCAGTTCAAATTGAATTTATCCGTCTGAAGTGAGTGCTATGCATTGTTGTTATGGTTATCATCTCGCAGCTTCAAACGCGTGGTCAAAATTACCATGGTGATGTGTTGTTTCACTGAGGCACGTTTCCTTTTCCTCACCCCTCCCAGTCCATTCCTTCTTTCCAGATGTTCATCCTTTCCTTTTCCCTAAAAACTGTTTACCATCAGGCGAACCACCAGCTCACTTGCCCGCGATGACATAAAAAATATCTCCAGATACAAATGTCATATCATAAATAAATATAGTTAAAATATAAACTTAAAAAACTCGCTTTAATCATGGAATCAACTAAATTGTCACACTTGCTCTAGTACTTACCGTACACAGTTGAAGTAAATTATTTAATCCTGGTGACCCAGATCTGATCAGTCCTGTCAGGATAATAGGATGGACTAATAAAATTATGCTATTGTGACCGATTTTTCAAAAAATTACAAAAGTTAAAGGTTTTCTTATGTTGTCTGTAAAATACGACGAAATGATAAAAAAAACACGTTTATTCTAAACACACGTGTAGTTTAAACAAGGTCATATATTATTTCCTTCAGGTTTTTTACTACTCGCATATGCAGTATTATTTTCTTTAAGACTACGCCACACCAACGACTTTGACCAATTTACACGACTATGAGTTATTATTGTTGTAAGATAAGATCAAATTTTATGTTAACCTGCAAATTCTTTATCATCAATATCACATAAAAAACAGTTCAGCTGTTTCAAAGATTACCCTAGACAAAAGAAATGCAGACAGACGGATACAGAGAGGGCTGTTTAAGTGTCGTGTGAATCAATTAAGAAATCATTACATGCAGTTATTTTAAAATCACAGTCGCAGTCCTAAAATTTTATTCATGTAGGTATATATTTATTTTTTACAACAACTAAAGTACCTACTATTCTTATTTGAGTATTCAATCTATAAAATTAAAAGTATATATTAAAAACAAGTTTTTTTTAGTTATTGCGACATGTGTTCGCTCCAATGATGGATTTCGCATGTTTTCCTTATCTGATGCCACATGGTTGTTTTTCCAAGAATCATCTTAACTATGTTTCTAGTATTTCCCCGCAGAATACTACAAGGAAAATCTAATAGATAAACTATTCTATTGAGAAAATACCCATACTATATTGATATTTATGATTATTAAGACCAACTTAAGAGCCTTAATATTAAGACCCAAGGGTCGTGCGACCAGCGGCTTTATACACTACTAGACGCTCGTCCGACGCCCGCCCGGATATCAAGTTTCCTAAAGAAGCATTTAATCGGGACAAAAAGTATCCTATCACCCAAGTCAGCTCATACCCTGTCTGTATACCAAATTGTATCAATATCCGTTCTGTAGCTTCAGCGTGATTGACGGACAAACATCCAAGCAAACAAACTTTCACATTTTTAATATTAGTGTGATGCTATTCAGTGACGATGAAGCTATCTAATGGTGAAAGAATTTTTGAAATCGGTCCAGTGGTTTTGATGTGAAAACATTAAAAATATACAAACATAAACACAAATGTTTCTTGTTTATAATATTAGATTAGATAATCAAGCCTAATCGAAAAGCCTCTATCAAAAATTTATCTAGCAATTTATGTTCTGAGAAAAGCTTATCAATAACTAATCGAAGGTTTATTTTTGTAGTGGCAATTCGTAATCGATCGATAAACATACAGTAATTGAAGATTTATGCTAATCCTAGATAAAAGATACGTAATTAATTCCGGGCGTCAGTTAATGACGTTGGAAAAATATCTAGCATTGATTTAAGAATCGAACTGGAAAAAACGCTGCTACAAAGATGAGCCTTAAGAGACTTCATGTCATTTATTGTACCCAATATATTATGTTCTATAAGGCTTTTTACAGAGAAGTTTTATAATATTAAAAAAAATCACCATTTTGATATCTCACTTCATTACTTAAATTATTAAAAAAAAGTCTAAAACAGTCGAATTTCACTTCCTCTTTTTTTGAAGTCGTTTGAAAATAGTTATGTGTCGAAAAGATCCGCTTCAGGAAATTATTTTATTTATTATTATTGTGGAATTCAAGCACACTTCGGCACGAAATGGGTCAGCGACCAGAAGACCGGCGTGAAATATTAGCATTAGAATGTTTCTGTGTTTTGTGTGGTGAGTGGGAGATCTAGAGACTCGTATTCCTTTCCCTAACCCTTTCTAGTACTTTCTTTTATTCCACTCATCAATTCTTGCTTTATACCACGTCTTTTGAAGTCGCCAGTCACTTTGTAGAGCTGCATATGACCATATGCATATTTTATATTTATAAAGGCATATGCCTTTGCAAACGATCATGGGCGGTGGTAGCGCTCACCATCAGGCGATGTTTGTCGACATCCGAACAAAAAAAAAAACGCATTTTCACGACAGTAAATAGAAGTGACAACGCATGCAAGGCAAGGCAGGCAATGGCAAGCTTAAATAGACCGCCTCCTTGGTACAGTGGTAAACGCGTTAGCTTAGAACCGAGGGGTCCTAGCTACGATTCCCGGTTGGGACGCACAAAAAAAAAGTCTCGGTCAGACAGAAGGCTGATCACCTACTTGTCCATAAAAAAAAAAATCGATCAGTGACACATATGTATATCATCTGCCCTATACCCCACTAGGGGACCCGGGACTTCACTTAAGCTTAAATAGATCAACCTTAGTATTTTCTTGTGTTTGATTTTACACCAGTATTGTACATTTAGAAATTAAACTCTTTTTAATGGATTTTAAACGCGATTTATTAATTATATTATTAACCCGACGCTTCGAACACTTTACAGCGAGCGTGACAATCCTCCCGTGACCACAATAATATACGTAATATAATGAATAAATCGCGTTTAAAATCCGTTGAAAAGTATTTAATTTCTAGATCAACCTTATTAGCATACTCATACCATACGTACGTATCTTGCTGATGTCGATTACTCCTCGAATCTATTTACAAATAACATGTTATTCTCAATCTTCCAATAGAACTGACTAATCGCAACATAACAAACAATATGAAATACTCGTGTGTTTTATTGATTTGTTTATTAGCGCAGTGACTGGAGACGACGCAAACATTTGCATCACGAGAGCAATACAGAATGCACGAGTACCTACAATTATTAGTAATCAAATAGGACGTTTCAATCACAGATAATGTTAGGTTGATTGATTCCATTTAGGTCAATAGCGAATGCATATGTGTAGCTAGCTGACCCATGACATGGTTATAACCTAGCTCCCTGTCCGTGGCTTCACCCGCATTGATCCCGTTCCAATGTGAATTAAGGAATAGAAACTATCTTGTCATTTCTCAAGTTTAAAACGGTGCATGTATCAAATATCTACCCAAATCGGTTCAATGCTTTAGTAGGGAAAAATGACAGACAGATGGAAAGTTAGACAGACAGACATTTGGACTATTCGACAAACATAAATTTTTAGATACTAGTGAAAGAGACTACTGGTTTCGAAAGATGAAAATCATTATTCTAAAAAGAGATAAAAGGTTGCCTCATTCAGTAAATACTCTCAGTACTAACGATTTTTTTTCTGGAGAGAAAGATATACCTATATCATAGGAGCCTATAGGGAATACATTAAAAAAAATCATGCTTATATACAAAGTCTCCAGAACTAATGTGTGCAGAGGAATAGAAAGAAAAAATAATTCTTAAAAGTTTAAATAGATAATGCAGCAGAATTGGATTGAGAACTTTGAACCATTTAATATATAATTTGCTTCCTTACAATTTACATACATCGATTCCGTATTTATTAAAGGTCAATGCAAATTTTCATTATCATATACATTGTTATTTTACCAGTTGTTACTATTTAAGTGATAAAGCGATTTGGCTTTATATATATGACACATAATTGGCCCTATTTCAACGCAAGATATCGATGGTGACTCTGTAACAACTATCGACGTACGGTTGTCTAACATAATCCGCAGTAGTGGGAATAACGAAGCAACTGATGAAATAATGATCGTGACTTACTATGTTAACACACTATCACACTGTTATTATAAATGTGAAAGTTTGTTTGGATGTTTGTCCGGCAATCACGCTGAAGTTTGAAGAAATTTGGTATACAGACAGGGTATAAGCTGACTTGGGTGATAGGATACTTTTTATCCCGATTAAATGCTCCCGTGGGATAAAATAGGAATCTTGATATCCAGGCATGGCCGGAACGAGCGTATCGTGTAGAAACATTTGTAATATTCTCTAAATCAAACAAACGATCAACTTGTTTTGTTTATTGCGTGCCCTCGCCGTGGCTGCTGCGTGATCGTAAAACTGTAGGTTATTTTCCTGTCTTGTTCTATCTTCGAAAAATTTCATTCCTGGATGCCACAAAAGTTTTCCTTTATACCAATATATGAACTACTGAATTGATTGTTGCAAATCCTAAAGTACTTATAGTATATCCATTTTAAGCCAGTGAACGAAGGATGTCATTCAGTCATTCATTTACCGATATCTCTGGGTGTAGGTACCACACTAGATTCTACAATGGGACCAAACGATAATAGTATCCCGACAAACACTAAAAGAATCACGCCGATCGCTTGAAAACCCACTAAGTTACGAGTACCAAAACGATAGAAAATACGGTACAAATCTCCTTTGTTTTTAGAAACGTCTTTATTTTAAATGCTCAAACATTCATGCATCGAGAACACGCTAAAATAGCGTTTACACGTCACACATGTCAAGGAATGTCAAGATCAATGAAACAAATGTATCGTGATTCACCAAAATAGCCCAGTATCTGATAACACTCCTCCGTTTGTTATTATTTATTCACTGCGTCATCGCAGTCACAGGCCCCTCGTATAAATTACGAAATCGTTGGAATATGATATGTTCTTGGCTTCGTTGCGCCAATTATGAGCATCGTAGTAAACAATGTTTTGGCACGTGTTGCTTTGAATGAAGGGGGTATTCGTAATAGGGATTGTATTGATATTCTTCCTTGTCTGTGTATATTCCATACGGCTGAAGCCTGTTAGTTTAAAGATTTCAATGGAATTAATCATATAGCGAAGAAACATTTAGATTAATTAGAAATAAAAACTTTTTAACGGATTTTAAACGCGATTTATTCATTATATTATTAACCTTTCTAAATGTATTATACTCGCGTAAAATCAAACACAAGAAAATACTACATTTAGAGGATATTGTATGTGGAAACCGCTGTGACCCGAAATGTGATACGCGCGCGATAATGTACTTGAATTTAATATGTATGACATTTATTACAGTTTTATGGTAAATTTGTTCATAAGCAGTTGTGATAGTTTGTGAAGTTTTATTTTTTATTTGTCATTACCTTTTTTTTAATATAAATAATATAGCATTCAGTACATATATCGAGGCCCAAGTAATTATTATATACTCGTAATTATCATCTAACGATATATAATTTATTGGATATCAAAATAAATGTTAATTGTTTAAAATACACTTAAAAAATATAATTTTGAATCAAGCGATTTATTAAAATGTAATACTTTGACGTTTTCTAGAAATTTCTACGCCAAATTCGATAGCAGGAGTTCTTGACTTTTCTTTCAACAAATGTTTTGTAAATTTGATGAAAATAAAGTCTTAATTAATATTAATAACACGAGGAATAATTATTGGAATAATATTTTTACGCATAACTTTAGTAGAATCAACAAGTGCAGAAGTTTTGAAGGTTTACATCGCAAAGCTATGATATGAAATATACTAGAAAATGTAAAAACAAAACCTATTTTAAGGATTTTTATAGGTATTTTTGCGATCTAGTGTTTGATTATACCTGTCGAGGTCAATTTCTATTTAAGGCAAATGCTTTTTCGTTGTATTGAGTCAATGCAAAACAGTTAACCCAACTCTACAACACAGCGAAAATTAAAACGACAAAGTGATAAATCAACAATAATTTATTCTCAACTAAAATCTAGACGCAAGTCCGCCGCCGCGACTGTCAGCGTGTGATAATAGTTCGTCTCCCCTCTGCTGAACCAAATTAAGCGCTGCAAGAGGAAGCGTTGCGTTTAGCGGTATTCCATTGAGGAGGGTAGCTAAAGCCGCTGGAGGTAACAATCTATCTGGTTCCAACGCTAGCGTACCACCAGCGCCGACAGCGACTCTAGCGCTTTCTACAGCATCCACTATATTCAAGGGACCCTCTATAAGCGCTGCACCTGCACCTTCTGCAAGCGCTGAAAGTGACTCTGCACCCATTACATACCTCGTACCTGGAAGTATGATTACGTTTGTATCAGCATTATTTTAATTTCAATCAAATTATTCGTTGTTTTGACTTTTGAGTATTATCTGTATAGAGCATTCTTTTAACTTTTTTTTTATTCTTGAAAGTTTATTTTTTAAATTATGGCCTAAACACGCATTGGAGGCGTTTGCAGTGGGAACAAGCATGAGCTCTTTTTTTATGTCAAAACGGGTAAATGAGCTGTTGGTTCACCTTATGGTAAGTGATCACCACCGCCCATGCACATTCGTAGCGTTCAACATGCCGCTGTGAATGCGCCATCTACTTTTAAGGGGTAGATACTGAAGAGTATGAAACATGCTACAACTTCACACCGGTCTTCTGGCCCAATTCATGCACATTCAGGCTGATGATGATGATTATTATTCCTTTCTTGTAATTAAATTTGAATGCATTATCGATACGTATTCCACTACATATTATACTAGCGCTCCGCCCCGGTTTCGCCCGTGTTGTATATAGCCTAAAGCCTTCCTTGCCCCATTTATTGAATGGGCTATCTAAAACTGAAAGAATTTTTAAAACGGAACAGTAATTCCTGAGATTAGCGGGTTCAAACAAACAAACTCTTCAGCTATATAATATTAGTATAGATGAAAACAAAAAATTACATAATATGAAAAGCATAAATGAAAAATTAACTCAAATAAAGCCAATGCTAAAACATTATCATATCCTAGTTGAACCTGAAAAAAGGTTTACGTATAATTATGTAATAGTTAGTCTTCATGGTTCGGCGTATGATCTAGAAATGTTAGCTAGAATCTTAAATAGCTTACCGCACACAAACTCATCGACAAGTATAGCCGGCGCCAAATCTAATGGTGTTGGTGGAGTGTCCTGTTTCCAGCCGTCCCCTGTCATATTACCAGAGCCAAAACCTACTGATAGACCTCTAAAATGTAAAATTCATTGCATTCATTAAAGTTTACAATTATAGAAATTAATCATTATGAGAATGGTGCTTTGATTTCAAATTCATTTTTCAAATCATTTATTGCTACAGCAACAGATTATAAAATTTATTACTACAGTAATAAGTACATTTTTGACTTCAAATGAAATCAAATCAGAAACTCTTTATTGTACACCTAAAGTAGTTCAAACAAGAAATATATTACGAATTTGAAGAGCCCAACATGGAATAATTTGTTATGTAGCCTACCTATTTACACACAGAACATTAAAGAAGCTTTAATTGACCTAGATGGAGATGTAAATCATAAAATCTACATAAATAGATTACACTTTTTATATCAAGCGTAATTGTAAAATGTGGAAATGTTGTGAATATATAAGTAAAAATTAAGACTTAACACCGATTTTATGTTTTGTCGTACGAGAGTTAACTTTTGAAACACACAAATACTATAATACTTTATTTATGTATTTTTGTATTTAAGTTTACCTGTAGTTCTTTATATTACATAAGGGAAGTTGTAGTTGTAGTTATTGCATAGTTTTTGTACACAATTTTTCTGTTATTGGTGTGCCTTATTGGCGTATCTCATGTAATTAGAATAATTATCTTATTAATAGCTGTAAGGTACCTTTATGAATAAAAAAAAATGTAAAATAAAGCATATTCCGTGAATTTTTCTTGTATTACATATAAAATTTGAAAAATAAAAGCAAAATACGTACGTTACTAGCGCGACATATGTGTCCAGCGGATCAATAACAGCAAGGCCTGACGCGACACCGCTCGGCCAACTGCCCGCTGCTGCAGTCGCTTGCGCTTGTAAACTTGCGACTACCCTAAACAAATTATTAGTAATTTTCGTTATTGAAATAGAAGTTTTCGCAGGTTAATATTACTGTTATGTTAATAGCTGCGTCCTGCGGTTCCATCCGCGTAAGTCCGTGTCCCGTTGGAATATCGGGATAAAAAGTTGCCTATACGTTATTCCAGTTGTCCAGCTGTTTACATACCAAATTTCATTGCAATAGGTTCAGTAGTTTTTGCGTGAAAGAGTAGCAAACATACACACATTCGTACACTATCTGACTAACTATCGCATTTATAATATTAGGTAGGAAGGTAGGATAGTCGGATAGGATTTGCGTTATTGGAATATAAGTTTATGTGTGCTGTATTTAAGGTGGATATTCGTTTGTTAATTTATATTAAGCAAAAAAAAAAACGCGGGTTCGAATCCCGCCTCGTGATCTATTTTTTTCTATTCTTTTAAAATTTCTCAATTTATGTTATTTCAAAGCATAAAACATACTGGGTTGGCATTTTTAAATGTTTTTTTGAGACTAGGTTGAAATTTTGTTAATAATTTTTTACGTCAAAACTGTCTGTCATTTAGTACAAAATTATATCAAAACGTGTCGAGTCTATCCGAGATACTCGCGTACCGTTGGAACCCATCTAGAGCTGTCAGCGGCGCGGGATCCAGGGCCGCTGCGAGCGCGGTGGCAGCCATAGCACCTGCTGACCCAGTCCACACCCGCCAGGGCCCTGCTAGGACTGCGGCCCTCGTAGTGGGAGCTAGAACCTCGCAGGGCCAGGTGGCGCATAACTCTGGAGAACAGTAATTATTGGGTGAGCTTGATGGTATGAGTGATGTTGGTGGTATAATATATAATATAGCTGACATGACTCTAAATTTAATTTTCTGTACGCTTGTTTGTCATTGAATTCGCCCTTAACGGCTGAACCGATTTTTATGATTTTTCGTATCTTCGGTGTATTCCAGAATAGTTTCGAATTACAATTTGAAGCGAAGCCACGGGAATAAAGTAATATTTATATATTTTAGCAGACAAGCTTAAACTTTAATCAAATACAGCACATATTCTGATAAAATTTAATGTATTTATATACATTTATTAAAGACACTTCCGAAAATTCTAGACCACTTAAATGAAGTTCTTATAATTCAAATGATATTGTTAATAATTACCTGTACTTGTATTATGTTGCAGTAATTGTAAGTAACTGGCTAATAGCGGTTCTTTCCGGATCGACCCTGTGATGTAACCCGGCTCTGCTTGCGAGGCTGCCGCGATTGAGAGTCCCGTAGACACGTTGTAACCAGTACTAAAAAAGAAAAAAAAAATTGAATGATGCGGTTTACAACAGTAAAGATTAATACATATAGTATACAATCTTGCAAAATAGATTATAATTCAACAGATTTTATTACAAATTTGATATGTACGTCTGACCGAAAAATAAAACATTGAAATCAGTTGTATAAATATATCAACCTATCACTTTAAGTACTCAATATACTTGCCCTATCTCAAACTCAAACATTTATTTATTGGACTAGACTTCTTTCAGAGCAGGCTTTTTTTCAAATCATCGAAATACATAATAAAAATAAATAAAAATAAAACAAAATTTCATTATTTGCTTCAATAATTTTTACATAATTGTTGTGAGGCTCAATCTCTTTCATCGTATTACATAAAAATGATATAAATAAATAAATACTAATATTATAAATGCGAAAGTTTTAATAGTTTTAATTTTATAAAGCTTTTTCTCGAAAAGTACTGAACCAATTGCAATGAAATTTGGTACGTAGACAGCTGGATTACTGGAATAACGTATAGGCAAATTTTTTATCCCGATATTCCTACGGGATACAGACTTACGCGGGTGAAACCGCGGGGCGCAGCTAGTAAATGTTACATCTAAGTGATTTTAGTGATCATGTGTGCAAGAGGAAAAATAAAGCTGGTACTGTTTTGCTCCTATTAAGTATTCTAGCTAAGAAAAATCCAGACGTATTCACCATTTAAACAATTGAAAAATTCTTTCAGGGGCTATGATGACACAAACAGACATACATACACTGACACTTAATACTGGTAAAATGTCGTCTTTGTGTTGGGGTTTAAAAACTGACCTGGCTAAATCTATCGCAGGTTTCAATAATTTTGACCATGGCATCACACCATACGTTTTGTGTAACGCAGCCATAGCCACTATAAGTCTTGGTGCAGGCGACAATGATGTATTCTGGATACCACCCCATTCAATCAGTGTAGGCTGTTCTGTAGGAGATTTTCTGTATTCCCAGAACAGTAAGGATCCACTCCTGCAAGTAAAACACATAATGTGTATGTAGTTAGGAATAATTTTTAAAAAGAATTTAGGAAATCATCCAGCCAGGCAATTGATTTTTATTGTATTCTTATTTAGCTATGACATGACGATTCTCATCTTTATACGATATAGTATATGAAAATGAATCTTTATTTCCCTTGGTTACGCCATCACGCGTGAATGATTGAACCGATTTCGAAAATTCTTTCACCATTAGAAAGCTGCAATTACACTGAGTGACATAGACTATATGTGAACCATGGGTAAAACCGGGGCGAACAACTAGTTAATAGCATAAAAATAAGATAGATTATGAAAACTAGTTATTTTTAAATGTGACAACGCCATCTCTGTTGTACTAAAGTAATTAAAATAATTCTTCGCTGTTATAGTTTAAGAAATGAAAATGGTTCGTATAAATTTGTATAGATGGCGCTGAAACCAAATTAATTATCACATAGAAAATAATATTTTACTGGCACGAATAATTCTGGCTGAGTATGAAAATATAATAAAAAAATGACAGAACTCTGATTAATTATAATTTAGATTTCTTAATCTTTTGAATTGATTCTATAAATTTAAATCGGCAAACAGTATCAGGAAGAATGTTGCAGAAAAAAGTCGTTTTGGTTCCCATTAAGATGTATAGATGACGCTGCATCAAATAAGTTTACTATAATATCTTGAATTTTTTAATATTTTTTTAATTATTGTAATATACATATCTTTTGAAATTTGTTTCATACGCAGATTTAACTTTAAATAAATTAGAAAATAAATAATTATTATGACGGCTAATACTTATTTCAAAACGGGTAAATAAAAAAAAAAATTGAAGAAACGTTCGAATTTCAAAATTCATTGCAAGGGCGCAATTATTTATTAATTTTTGAAAGGAATTACACAAAATCTGAAAAAGAGTGTGCATTATATTTGGTTTGTGAAATATTAATTATAAGTTTATTAATATTTAAGTGTGTAATGGTTAACAATAGTAGGAATATACTAAATAGGTATATTTGATTATTTACATTACATTGAGTATATTTTGATATTTTTTTGAAAAACAGCGTAACAATTTTTCCGCAATACATACGCATCAAGCGAAGTCCGATGCGGTGCCACAACGGCCAGACACAAGGAACTCGCGATAGCAGCATCTATAGCCCCACCGCCGTCTCTCATTATACTGGTCCCGATACTAGAACATTCTGCTGCTGATGATGATACGGAACCATGGGGGACCACCTGTGAGAAAAAAATGTGAGGATGATAGAAAAAAGACATTTATTTAAAAAATAAACAAACAATAACATAAAATGTAGTATGTAATTTTACAACTCACAAGTTTTCCAATTTATATTTTTATAACAATTACAATAAGTACATAACGTTTTGAGGAGTTGTCATGATAGAAAGCATAGACGAAGGTAAAAATAAATAAAATAAAGAAATATTTGGATGTTAGTTAATTTAAAAGAAGAAAAGAAATTTAGTAAATTGTCCGAATTATGGCGACGAAACGGCGGGAAATGTGAAAGTAATTATTGTTTATCTTCATAGTACATCACTCCCAAATTGCTCTTGAAATACGAGTCTAAAGGTTAATCGGAAATATCTATCTTATATATAAAATTCTCGTGTCACATGTTAGTCTCTATACTCCTCCGAAACGGCTTGACCGATTCTGAAATTGAAATTTGGTAAGCATATTGGGTAGGTCTGAGAATCGGCTAACATCTATTTTTAATACCACTAAACGATAAGAGTAAGGCAGAACAGCGTTTGCCGGGTGCAGATAGTATTAATATAAATAAATCCTCTTCTATTTAAATAGGCATTCGATAACAAATTAGCTTTTCTCAGATATAACCTAGATGTTTTGTAGAAGAAAAAGGAGCTTCTAAACTCAAATATAAGCAGTACAATATTAATAGTGTTTATATATTATCATTATAGATTCAGTGTTGGTGATTTATAAAAACATGGTCGAAACACGCAGGCGAAGGTGGGTTAACAACTAGTTAAGCACATGTAAGTACGTAAGCAGATACGTCTGCGCTTTTAAGGGGAAAGGTATAAGGAAAGGATTGGCGACTGGATAGAAGCAATGGGCGGGGAAAGATGAGGAAAAAGAGGATGGTCCTCACCCACCGAACGAAACACAGTAGAATACTATTTAACGCCGGTCTTCTGTGGGGTTGTGGTACTTCCCCTGTGCGAGCTGGCCCAATTCCGAAGCGTGCTCGACTCCCACAATTAAGTTAATTAAGTGCAAAAAACAAGTGCATATGTACATGAAAGTTACTTGGTAGTCTCCATAGTAGATCTGTGTGAAAAGAGCTATTGTTATAGCTATAGTGAGGGCCGCGAAGGCACCTATTATGAGTCTAGGCCCTCCCGCGCAGAGGCCCGGAGATGTGTTGTACAGCTTAAGTGGGACGTCCTCACGGAGTTCGACGACGCCTATAATGAATACTATCAGTTATATCACAAATTACATCTCTATATAAATAAAATTATCGTGTTCGTTATACTTCTCCGAAACGGCCTGGCCGATTCTTATGTTTATATGCATATCGGGTAGGTCTGATAATCGACCATCATCCACATCCACCCCTAAATGATAAGAGTAAGGCAGAACAGCGTTTACCCGGCCATATAGTAATACTATACTATTATGCTGTTATACAGTCAGTCCTACCGGTGCTGGACTAAACTCAATGGAGCTTATTGTTCTCCATACATACGGTACACGGATCGCGGAACATCCTGTATACTACGAAATTATAAACAAGTAATTCATAGTGCAAAACTCTAAATAAATAAAGAAATTGATGAATTATTTAATTTTCTTGTAGATATACATAAACACATAATATGATGTATTTATATACATTATAATTTATATACATTTATCACTTTTGGACTCCAAACTCAAACAACATGTATTTTGGGATTTCCGTTACGATTCTTAACATAAGCATAACATTGACTTATATTGTGATTTGAGTAATTTAATTTAAAAGTACAGATAAGGCAAAGTATGTAATATTATTATGTGTAAATGTGAGGTGATTTCGTTAAAATAGTCCCATTTAAATTTAGTTTTCTTCTATTAGTTTGTATAAGGTATAACTTATAGTTAAAAGTAGTAGTAAAGTTTTCATATTTTTCTTAGCATTAAGAATGTTTTCTACACACTGTCAAATAAGCATAAGTCAATTTCATACACCTTTTTTATACAATGAATCATTATATTATCATTACTTTAAGGAACAATCAAACGTTTTTAAATTAATACCTAATGAGGCTACTAATTATTAATTAATATGTATTTAACATAAACTAATATAGCTTAAATAATGTTGTTTCACTTAAACATTGTCTTATTAGGAATTAAACATAGTACGTATAATCGTTGCTAAAAATACAATGTAAATTGGATTGAATAAAACGGTTATAATAATGCACTTATATTCATAACGTAATCTTAAGTATTGTATAATATAGTTATGAATGCACTGCTATAGAACTCATTCCAGTTTTTGAATAACACAATCTTACATAATTTTTACGTTATAAATTGAAAATTATGCTTTTCATTTGTGTATTACTGATCTAAGAGTACTAGGTAAATGATATTATAATTTACTTGCGAGATTCTGTTATATGAATAGGGTTATTTTATGGTAGAATTTATTATTTCTATTCTGGGCTTAATCAATCCAAACTTTAAGGATTTGTATCTCTTAACACTTAAATTTTATGTAAGGCGATTCGCCAGTGCTGGCTTTGTATGGACACAGGTATATTATAATAAACTTCAGTTAATTCGGAGTTTACCGCTCTATAATATATATATATATATATATATATATATATATATATATATATATATATATATATATATATCTATATATATAGTTTAGCACTGAAGAGTACAGTATATGATATAAATATAACATTCAAATAGAAATAAAATTGCATTCATAAGAAACAACAATATTTTCTTAACCAGCCGAGAAAGCTCCTTGTAATGCACTATCATATAATAATAATTATGAAATTTCCAATTCTCATAAGAAAATTTTTGTACCTAAGACCTTATCGCTCTAACAGAAAATAGAGAATTCAAAGTTCTCGCAAAAGCGGATTTCATAACATTTATTCAATTTAGCAATAGATGAAGGATAACGAGTAATTCAAAAGCTTCTAATGGGAACGAATCGAAAAATCCAATTTACGCGGTTAACGAAAGCACGCTGCCTTAGAAAATTAAAAATAGAATCGAAATGAAGCTATTCGGCCCGTGATAGAAACCGCGGATCGGATATGGCAGCGACAAATTGTTGCGATTGTGCCGTGAGATTGTAAAACCATGTCAATACAGGTGAAACGGCAATGTTTATGCTGATACAAACACTGGATTCGAATGTCTTTAACGACTTCAGGAATGTTATTAGAATCTTGTTCAACGATTACCTAGTTGTAAGTAAACATATTTTCATATTTGAATCTGTAGTTTTTAGCTACGCGAACTTTTTGTTAGATATATTCAATGTTATTTATGAACGGGTTGTACATGTGAGATGTGACGATTCGCAAGAACTATCAAATATTCATTCAAAATATTATAAAATCCATAGAGAAAATGGTGGATCTTTAAGACTATTTGCATGAAGGTATATATAATAGTTTAATTATTTAATTGTTATTATAATTTTGGGAAAGGTATTAAAACAGTCAAAAAGGATCCAAACCATTTTTATAACTTTGTTACCTAAGTCAATTATGGAATAATATTCTGGGATAACTCGACAGACGTTACAAATGTATATTTTGCACAGAAAAGGTGTTATAGAGGTGTGTAATATTCGTCCCTTAGTATCATATCGACAATCATTCAAAAAGCACCAACTTTTAACAGTCACTGGTCTATACATATTGAAAAATGCACATTTGTGAGAAAATACGTCAAATTGTTTCAAAATATAAAAGATAATTCTAAGCTGGGATCCTACTCGTCTTATGATGCCAAGCTGTCGTTCAACACTTCAAATAAATACCAGTGTAATGTGTATATAATATACCAAAACATATAATAGAACCTCAAAATTGCCTGCCTCAAAATTTCATGCACATCAAATTAAAAGCGTGGCTTATCAATAATTATTCCTATTCATTAAACGAATTCCTTAGATTAAAATGACCAAAATGACAAATGTGTAATAATAAGAAAATAATGTCTTAAGCAATTAGTAACTTAAAAAATAAATAAGAATGATAATCCACCATAAATCCACCCTATCCAGGTTAAAGTTTAGTCAACCTGGATAGGGTGGATTTATGCGACGTCAACTACGTTGCTCGAAGAGTGACGATTATCATTCTTATTTATTTTATTACTCAAACTAAAAGTCATTTTAGTTAAAGACCCCCTAAAATATGCCTTGGAACAGTCTAAAATGAAATCAAACGTTAACTGACCTGGAGTAGACTGAGGTTCAGGGCTTACAGACATTATCGCCTTATACCTCCAGTTTGTTCCCTCGAAGTAAAATGTTTTCACTTATTCCTTAAACACTTTGATCACTGTTAATCTACATTATGATCACTATACTGTCTTCAAAAAACTTTTCAAAATCATTAAACATAACAACAATTAGAGGACTTTAAATAATTATTGTGTAAGACTAGTTCTTATTTCTTTGATAAAAGAATTTAAATAAATGTTACTTAAATTTACACTAAAACTGTCTGCTCGCCGAATACCTTGCGAGGAAGCACGCAAGTAACTGTAGAGCGGCGCGGGAGTGGATGCGGTGACGTCATCGTCGTTTTTACTTTGCATTCCTGATGTACAGTCGGTTACAGAAGCTTCTATTAATTACTTATACGACGATTTTTCATAAAGTTCTTTTTATTAAAATGCATAACACATCATTAGATTTTTTTATGTTTAAGTGCAGGAGGAGTTTGAAGATAACAATAATAATATGAACGGGCTAAATAAAAAGTTTAAAATTAACTTGAGTACTAAAGATACACGATTGAAATTGTCTAGGGTTGTATTTAATTCAGAATTGTCAACTTAATCTTAATTTCAATTGAAATATAAGGATGAATAATAGAATCATAAGAAGTAGTAAATAACATTTTTTTTTTATGTCATAGCGGGCAACTGAGCCGGTGGTTCGCCTGATGGTAAGCGATCACCACCGCCCATGGACATTCGCAGAGGCTCAGACCTCTGAGAATGCGCTGCCCGCTTTTAAGGGATATGGGACAAGGAAAGGATTGATGACCGGAAAAAAGGAATGGATTGGGAAGGGTGAGGAGAAGGAAATAGGCCTCCGGCTCCCCCACTTACCGTACGAAACACAATAGCAAGCTATTATTTCACGCCGGTTTTCTGTGAGGGTGTGGTACTTCCCCGCTGCGAGCTGGCCCATTTCATGCCGAAGCGTGCCCGACTCCCACAATAAAAAACTTTTCTTATTCTACGTGAAAATTTCACTGCGTCTTTTTTTATTTTTTTACAAAGTCTTACAGGTTAAGCCGCATTTCATAATGGAAACAAAAAATATTTAAAAATTCATATCAATCAATACTTCCCAAATTTTATCGATACCACTTTTCACGTCAACTGTACTTTATTAAAAGGTGTTTAAGTAATTATTTTTTAAACCTTAAGGATGATGTAAAATTAATTATCGTTGGTAATTAATTAGATTGATCCAGTTCAATATAAGATTAATTAGTCCAGCAAAATCAATAAAAAGTCATATATTAAAATAAAGAAAAATAAATTTTTCATAATCTTTATTCACACCTTACCTTTAAAAGTACGTGACCGTTGCTTTCGAAGTAAAGAAAGTCGTGAGAGATGTCGTTATCTCTATCTATACATTAGGAACGAAAGAGACAACTAATAAGTGAATGACCGAGTGATGCGCGTGCACCTATGAATCAATAGGTAGCATAATGACAAGGTTATTGCAGTGGGTTTGCATATAGTTTTTTAGTATAACATAGTATTATGTTATCTGTAATATTTAATTTTGTATCAGAATTCATATGTTCATATTAATATCGTATAAGACGTTTTAAATTATGGTATTTGTCTAAAGCAATAATTAATTGATAAAACGGTTAAGCAAACTAATGAGTTTTGTGGAGTATTGGGTTTTTGTGGAAATTAATTAAGATGAATGCACGAATTTTATTAAAAAAGAACCACTTTTACAGAACGACATTATTTACATGAGGTCTTATATAATACTAGCTGCGCTCTGCGCTTTCACCCGCGTAACGCAGCTAGCACTAGTAGCTAATATCGGGATAAAAAGTTGCCCTTATGTTATTCCAGTTGTCCAGCTATCTACGTACCAAATTTCATTGCAATCGGTTTAGCAGTTTTTGCGTGAAAGAGTAACAAACACACACACATCCTTACACACTTTCGCATTTATAATATTAGTGGGATATCCGTATACTATATACATATAAACTTGATTTGAGTTAATTTTGCAAACACATTTGAAAGGAAGAAAAAAACTTTTATTTATCAGGGACAACATAACACGCTAATGTAGCAATAAAACAAATTATACAAATAAAAATTAACAAATATATAAGTAAATAAATAAAAAAATACACAACAAAAATAGCACAAAACAAATCTAATCAAATCAAGGACAAGAACGAAAACATTAAATGAAAGCAGCAAAAGATATGAATAATAAGTGTGTTCATAGCGACCCTGACAAAAACGAGACAGCTCAGCTTATAGTTTCAATTATTTAGTACTTAAATAACCTTATATCTAGACAGGTAACACAGACGTAACTAAGATTGAAAACTCGTCTCCTCTAGCCAGCCAAGGAGAGGATAATGATATACTCTTGACAAATGAATAATTGAATATGTAAAAGCTATTTTAAAATACACGAAAAAAGTTTATCAAAAGGCACGAATACTGTATAACAATTTATGCCAAACAAAACCCGTCCAACATTATGAATTTAAACGTCTATGTTCAAGATAGCATCACAAACTGACGGACAAATGTCGCACTATGTAGATAAGATCCGACTCGAAGGGTTTATAACACGATAGTTCTGTTTCTTATTGAATATACGGTATTTTTTGTTTGCTTGAATTAGCATGTCTTAAACGTTTGCCGTCTTTTTATGTGGGAATTCTAAAGGGATATCCACATAATATGTAAAATGTAAATGGCTTCCGAAATATCGAATATCGGCGATAATAGTCAGTCAGATTAAATATTAAATTGTTCTACTAAATAATGCTATATTAGTGTATGTTAGGTAGATCATATAATTGCTAATAACGTATTTGCTAAAAAGTTAAACTCAATTATAAGATTTATATATAATTTTAAGATAGTAAATGCGAAAGTTTTTAAGGGTGTGTGAGTGTTTGTTGCTCTTTCACGCAAATACTACTAAACCGATTGCAATAAAATTTGGTACGTAGACAGCTGGACAACTTGAATAACATATAGGCAACGTTTTTATCCCGATATTCCTACGGGGTGCGGACTTACGCGGGTGAAACTGCGGAAAGCTAGTATGTTATATATTCTCTAACTTAACCTCTGTACAATATTAATATAGACTGACATTATATTTTGTTACCCAATCTATTGTCTTATTCGTTAGGTATAATATCATAGGTGCTATACCTGGTCGATACGTTTTGGCGAAAATCGGAGATTAAACATACATTAAGCCGACTAAATAGTAAGGTTTCTTCACGCACCTACACCATGTTTATATTTACTATTAATCGAAGATGCTTGCGCATTGTATACTCCTACGTAGTTACCCATTGTGAATATATTTTGCAACTCTAATGTATGATCTAGAAAAATGATCATGGTTTGTCAACTTTTTACGTGTATGTCATTTCTTGTTTGTCATTAATTGCGAATTCAATCCACGAGAAGCGGACAGGAAAAGCTTTTATTACCGATTTTAGTAATATTTTGAGTATGTTTCACCTATGCGTTTACAAAATATTTTTGTAATATTGGGCAATGAGTTATGGGTCTTTGAAATTATCAACTGGGCTTACAGACTTACAGAGCATACAATATCTTAGTAAATCTATGATAATTTGCATAGTTTGGATGTCTGAAGCTAGTTTCTACTAGCGATATATAATCTTAGTCTATTGAATGTACTTATTTCAGGATCTCAGGACCTAAGAGGTACTAAGTTATTAGAATAGCTTAGTGTGGTCTGATTATTTGTCGCCCGGCGTACCAAATGGGTTTTGATGTTGACTAGCTGTTGCCCGTAGCTTCGCACGCGTGTACAAATAAATTATCATGGAACAAACTTTCCTCTCCTGCTTTATCCTATTGGGAGATGAATTTATCAACATCCTTTCTTAGTGGATGCCAACGTCAAAACATCTATCTGCATGCCAAATTTCAGCTTGATCCGTCCAGTGGCTGGGGCTGTGCGCTGATAGATCACTATGTCAGTCAGTCACCTTTGAGTTATATGTATTTTGATGGATATAAGTATTTTTTAATATTGATTTATATTATAGTCTTATATAGTAGCTACTATTATGGAATTTTGAGGTTAATCAGGTTAAAATGGATTTAAATGAATTGAAATGACTTTAACATAAAATAATGAAAGATTTGCTAAATTACAAGGAGCATCCCACTTGTTTATCCAATTCACCGAAATACGTACAACTATTAAAATGATGACTTTGTTCAAATAAACACATCATTATCTGTAGAATATAATATATAATCAATACCACTGTACGGCTTATATCAAAATCAGTAAGTACTTTTTGAAAGATAGCATAATGAAACTTGTCGAAACAGTGTCAGTCTAAAAGAAAATCAAATTACATTATGGTTAATCAGCATAAGAATTTGTAAATGTTTTATTTTTTTGCGTAACTAGGTTAATAACTGTAACTCTGGGACCTGGAATGTGTCTTCCCTTAATTAAAAAAGTATATTATATTCGTATCTAGACTAGATTTGCAGTGTAGGTCAGGTATCTTGCAAACGGAGAAATAGTTTTGAATTAAGATTGCATCCTTAGATACAATTATAAAAAATTATAATTTAAAGTTTTAAATTATGAAAATATTCATAAATATATTACATCTTCCCACATATACCTATTAAACTTAGAAGCCCCTCTGTTTTTATGTATCTTTATTTTTTAACGATTCATTTTCTTAAAACAACAGTACGTTATCTGATTCTAGGCCAAGAAATTCATAAAATATAGGACATTCTGAAGTTAGAGTGAAATCTTTGAAGTAAATAAGCACGTGGGTGTTGTCCTTAGAGAAGGGTCATTCTTTTAATGAGACAAATGCGATTACCGGGGCTTAGAAGCCTCGCACGTTCGTAATCCTCTATAAATCGCGAAGGAACACAGTCCACGTCGCATTCAACCATACACTTTCAGTGTCAGTGAATAGAATAAATATAATATAACATAAATATATCGCAGTGACTTCAAAATGGTTTACAATTTTAAAGTGTATAAAAAGTGCTCTCCTAATGGAAAAATCACTCTGTATATGCCGAAGCGGGACTTTGTGGATCACATTTCGTATGTTGAACCTATAGGTCAGTTTTTTATGATATCTTGTCGAGCAAAAATATAAATATGGACATTGGCTGCATGTTCTGACAGTATTTATAGATGCGAAGAAATATTTCACAGTATATTTAAATCAAATTCATTTTATCTGAAGTTAGTAACTCCTGCTTAAAAATGTCTAAAGTAAGTGTTTTTTTTTCACATTTAAAGAAAACTCTAATCGTAAACTTCTTACTGAAAGTATCTAAAGGATATTAGAAGATTACTGTCGAAAGAATATTTAACAAATATTTGTAAAGGCAATTTGAAAAGCAGTCTTCTTCAAATTTATTCAAATACAAATACCCAATTCTTAATGAGACCTCCCATAAACATAAAATTAAAACTCCCTCAACAATCAAAGAATGTTCTAGAAAATCAAAACTGAAACGAACGTTACGTAAGTTGTTTACAAATACGAAGTTAACGACGAAGATTGCAACAGCTGAAGCTATCCATCATCATGCAAGACTGGCATGCTCCTTGTTCTAACAGATACGACTTTAATAGCACCTATTAAGCAGTGTTTGTAGTTCGCCATCACGTCTGCAAAGTACCTTTTGCCTTTATTCCAATTAATCACGGTAAATGTTAGCATGAACTTTGGTATGTTAGAATTTTTAATGATGCTCAATTGGGCCAAATTTTACATTAGTTTGGATATAAAAGTGGGACGTGTAGTTTAATATTACGTAATAATTTTGCTTACTGGCATCATAACAACTTAGTTTGGAGTATATTTATTTAGGCGTATACATATTATAGTGAGAAGGTAACTACTTAATCAGAAATGATTCTCTACGTTCGGAATAGACAAAAAAAATTGTTGATATTTTGAGGGTAGCTAGTGACGCGATGTATTCATATGGCCCGAGGGAGCGCGATAGCTAGTCGTTGTGGAGTCGTCGTAGCCGTGAAGTCGTAAAAAGACGTCGTCTGCCGCCTCTCATGTAAACACGCCCGGATCGCGTGCTAATTTACTTTATATTCAAAAGCACTTCACGGGAAGTTTCGGTTGCTTTTTAATTGTTTTATATTATCTAATAATCACAACGTCACGTTTTTATATCGCAAGATTCGGTGCGTTATAGATATATAAATGGCGACGTAGTGTGCCTGGCTGTGTTCAAGTGGTGACGTACTTGGTTAATTTCATACTTTTTAAATTATTTTGTTACATCTTGTATCCCCTTATATATATAGTAACCGTCCTAAGGGTGCCCAATGTTTTTTATACTGTTAACCGACCGACATACCGCATGCATGTGCTGTGCAACGTATTAGAAGATATGTATCTAGGGTTAAACCTTAACGCTAACGCTTAATTATTGTTATTTTGGAAAGTCTGTATCAACGGCCGCCGATCCGTTCGTTGTGATACACTAATTAACTGTATTTCAAGAGTTATATATTATCTATACTAAAATTATAAAGCAGACGAGTTGGTTTGTTTGAACGCACTAATCTTGGTCCGATTTGAAAAATTATTTCAGTGTTAGATAGCCCATTTATTGAGGAAGGCTATAAGACCGGGGCGGCCCGCTAGTCTTTTTATACACACATACATAAAATTAAAGAAAATTGGTATTGGATACGTGTATTATGAATGTGTGTGAATGAAAACAAACACAATACCTATGAAAGAAAACAAACACAATAATAATCAAGGGCCGTTTTAATTATTTGATCTCGATAAACAATATACTTCGAGTGTCGGGAACAATAGCTATGTTTTTTTAAGCCCGAATTATTTTAAAAAAGAGTGATTAATTGCATCACAAATATCTAACATAATGCTATACAAGAATGCGTATTGGAAGTGTTTTTAGGGATTTTTATACAGAATTAGGATTTTTTCCAACGCCAACATTTTCATTCTATATTTTTCTTACATTTAAACCATCCCTAGACTATTATGAATGCATCTGAACCATAATTAAAAAAGGGCTCAGTCATTTTAACAAGACTAACGAACAACATTTCTAAATATATAGATTACTAGCTTTCCGTCCGCGGTTTCACCCGCGTAGAATTCGGTTATATCGCTTTCATCCCCTATTTCAATCCCTTCTACCCTTTTTTCGCGATAAAAAGTATCCTATGTCCTTTCCTAAGGTCAGTTCTATCTTCATACCAAATTTCATGGAAATCGGTTCAGTGGCTTAGGCGTGAAAGCGTAACAGACAGACAGACAGACAGAGTTACTTTCGCATTTATAATATTAGTGGGGATATAAAACGTTAATAACACTAAATTAACCGTGACCTAATTTCTAGTGTGTTAATAATTTAATAGCAAACGATACTCCTGGAATAATATCATGTTACCTATTACGTATATTACATTATACGGGATTTGCGCAGCCAACAATAATGCGTGTATGATTTTTATAATATTCATAGTTGGTAAGAAACTTCACCACTTTTGACGTGACAACGTCTTAAATTAGGTTGCGGCTCGGAGTCACTCATGAAAAAGTGTAACGCCCGGTAACGTTACGATGAGTCACCGAACTATGATCGGTCCGCCGCGCGCGCAGCACTAGAGAATTAGGCGCATTGAATCGGCGCGTGCTTGTGTCTCTGTCTCTGTCTTTTTAGTAAACAAAATATATTTTCTATAGTTAAAATTTGTGCAATTCTTATTTTCATTCAATTGCTTGTTCCTATTATGCAATTTAATAATATTCATATCAATAAATATTCTACCGAGAAAAAGACGTTGTCACGTAAAATCTTCGCCCGTAAAACCAACTTTACAGGCAACCATTTTTTTTAATTTTGTCGTCGATAACCTGTTAATCAAGTTTACAACTAATTTCAGTTATCATAAAACTGCATAACATTTCACAAAGCAATAGTAACTTATTGTAAATTGGATTGTTTCCTGCTTTAATTTTCTTCTATTTTTTTATTTAAGCTTTTCAATAACACAAATGGGAAAACATAACATACTAGATAATAATGAATATACAGGATATTTCAATTTATTAGGTTAATCACCTACACATACAATACTAAGTCATCATAGTCTCCCTGTGACCAGGCTCGCTGTAAAGTGTTCGAAACGTCGGGTTAAATAATATAATGAATAAATCGCGTTTAGAGTCCATTAAGTCTATAACTTCACGTAAAATCAAACACAAGAAAATACTAAGTCTTCATTACAATAATATTGGCATGATATTGCCAGGATTTCATTATGTATTTATAAGCGTCAAATGTAATAGTTGTACCAACTAGTTAATTGTTCCGTGAATTTTGTATATTCTTATAATGGTGGTAATATTACCATGAAATTCTATTATAATAATATAATTGCAGATGGCATTGTGGTAGTGGACGATGAGTATGTTCGTGGGCGTAAGGTCTTCGCGCAGGTGGTGTGTACCTTCCGCTACGGCCGTGAAGAGGACGAGGTGATGGGAGTCAACTTCTACAAGGAGCTGTACCTTGCCTCAGACCAGATCTATCCGGCGCCTGAGAAACGGTCTTATGATCTGACTCGCACTCAGGTATTTGCGATAAGTTTAATTATGCTTGAGGGGTTCTGGTTTCGGTTATACTAGCGGCGTATAGTTTTACTCAATATTGTATAAAGTTTACGCCCCTTCTCATTTTACTAACATAAATAGCATAGAATTACTTAGTGCATCTAGAAATAGTACTTAAAAGTTTAAAGTACATTTTCCAAGTGTAATAAGGTTAATTCTTATTATACTTATAATGGCACTATAATTATCTAGTAAAAGAGTATTTTAATCATAACCAACTATTTATAAAATTAATAATTGTAAAGAATAGTGTTATTGTAAAAAGAATTTTTAGGTTTATTGTATTGAAATGCTTTATAAATGAGAAATTTTGAAAGAATAGAAAAAATTTGATCACGGGGCGGGATTCGAACCCCCGTTTTTTGCCAAACCGTATCAAGATATAATATAGGTATAATGAAAAATAAAATACAATACAATAGTTTCGTGAATGTGTGAATTCTTACACTAACTAATATAACAATTTGAAAAAACAAATCTGAATCGATAAATGCCACAATTCAAATTCAATTGAATTCCACCAAAACAGAGTAACCTCCACGGAATTCCTACCAAATCAAGCCATTATCCTGTTCCTATAAGGATTATATAAGACTGTAGCAGCTGTTAAATCATTCATCCTTATTACTTTACGGCGCGTATTTACCAACGTTAACAATAATTAGATGGAGCACGGTTGAACGCCAGCTCCGTTGTGGTAAATGAAATCTATTTGGGGATTAGCTCATGGTTCTTGAAAAGCGGATTTTACAATACAACGTTAAAACGTAGTTACGTACTTGGATGAAATCTTGTAACGCAATAATGCGGTGTGGGAAATTATTTACCGAATAATTATAAGCGAGTCGAGTCGAGTTCATACACCCGGAGGCGTGTAATGAAGAAGTAAATAAAGCCCTATTTTGGTGGAGAAATTCATTTCATGTATAATTTGAAAACTAGTTAATGTACGCGGCTTTGTATGTGTGGATTAACTTCAAGAAGAGATTAACCATTGACCATGGATGTATTGAGTCCTCCAAAATATACGAGTTTATTTAACGTAATTATGACTAATAAACGTGTATATCTTATATATAAAATTCTCGTGTCACAATGTTAGTCTCTATACTCCTCCGAAACGGCTTGACCGATTCCTCTGAAATTTGGTAAGCATATTGGGTAGGTCTGAGAATCGGCTAACATCTATTTTTCACACCCCTAAATGATAAGAGTAAGGCAGAACAGCGTTTGCCGGGTGCAGCTAGTTTATTTATAAATAACTCGTAACATTGTATCATAATATGCTGATTATAATCTCAATTGTTATTACATTGTCTGTATTGTGCATTTCCAGTAGTTATCATGCTTGCATTGACAGCAGAAAGACTGATAGAATTTGTCAATAGTAATTAATTTATCGTGTTTACCATTTACCTCCGGCACATATTAGGTATAGTAAATTTTTACCGAATGTAAACGGTAAATAATAAAGAAGAAGTAAAGACTATTTAAAAGTGCTTCTGCAAAAACTCTAATGATTAAATTGATATTTGAGTATTTCTATTCAAACACAAGAAAATACTACGAGTATATTTCTATTCTTTCAAAATTTCTTATTTGAATCTTTTCAGTTTTATTCACATTATAGTTCTTTTGTTGGATAATTTTTATAAAATATCACAAACCTTTTTCCTATATAAATATTTAACTATATTTGCTTAGAACTATATTAGCTCTAGCATAGATGCTATCTTACCATGCAAGTCCAATTAGATTTTCGATATATCTTACTATTGAGGACGTTCATCAATATTACCTCTGAAGCCTTAAGTGCGGGCAAACTATACAATACTGTCGGTTTCATGTATCCTTTTGATTCCCGATCCAGGGTCGTGACCACCAGGTCCCTTAAATAGCACCCCAAATTGTTCAATTTGTCTTAAGTGTTTGATTAATTGGTTGGCTTAAAATGTTACTGGATAATAGATGTTTCTTCAATATTATAGATATTTTGCTTTTAATTAATATTGATATCGGCTTATGTTAAAAGCTGAATAGAACGATTTTAATCTATTTTTTTTTATACATTTTGTTTTTGATTGGTAGAATATTTAATGAATTTAATGAAAAGCGGCATTATTATATAATCTCTTACCTATATAGTTACGTATTACTCGTGAAAGTTTAAGTGAAAGAAAGCTTATTAAAGAAAGAGAGGTATTCAACCTTGTTCTTACATGGGCTGTAAAGAATATTTTATCCCTCGGCTCATATGCATACTTGTGTTCGACATTAGTAATTATTAAATTATCATCCACTAGCAGTTTGCCTCGGCTTCGCCCGTGGTTCATATATAGCCTATGCCACTCAGCGAAGTTGCAGCATTCTAATGGTGATAGAATTTTTAAAATCGGTCTAGTAGTTTTTGAGTGTATCCATTACAAAAACAAAATATAAAATCTTTCCTCTTTATAATATTAGTATGGACTATATAGCTTAAATTGTATTTATTGATATTAACTGTAATAGGTTAGTGTTTCGTACCGATTATACATTTTTTGAGGAATCAGAAAACAGTTCTAATTTAAATCCTGTTGTATCAATGTAGCAGTACTGAAATCTAAAAAGTGCAACCATGCATTTTTAAGTTAATATAATTGAATATATTGTCTTTTAAAACACTTATTTCATACTCTAGGAGAGACTGATGAAGAAGCTCGGAGAAACCGCTCTGCCGTTCCGTTTGTCGGTCCCTGCTGGGTCCCCAGGCTCCGTGACCCTGCAGCCAGGCCTGGAGGATGAGGGGGAGCCGTGTGGTGTGCACTACTACATCAAGCTGTTTGTGGGAGACACTGAGATTGACCGGTCTCATCGCAGGTGATTGCATTGCATCATAAAATTGTTACTACAATCGTTTTTATTAAATACATTAATTTAGTACAAGCTTATTGTTATTTTAACCAAAGTAAGTGGCGTATAAGGAGAATTTCATATTAAATACTAATTTAAATTTAAGTGTGTAACCATTCCACTTCCATATGAAAACAGTATTTTCTTTATGTTTTTTGTTCTTCTATAATTTAGGTAACAATTATTCCTAGTACTGCGAAACCCACACTTTCAATTTTATTATCACACCAACAAAGGATCTTGTCACTAAAAGATTACGAAATATATGTTATAATTTATTTTTAAACAATGCTTCTAGGAGCACTGTAGCCTTGGGCATCCGCAAGGTGCAGTACGCACCGAACAAGCCAGGCCCGCAACCCTGCACCGTCGTCAGGAAGGACTTTATGCTGTCCCCGGGACAACTCGAGCTGGAACTCACCCTGGATAAACAAGTATGCCACCAACACACCATTACATAAACCATTATCTCCTATTTTGGTCAAAATTAATGCTCACACTAAACAAGTATCCATGCATCGACAGAAAATCGGTGTTTCATCCACAATCTTTAATTTTTCTTAATACTTCAATAGGCTCAGTTCCTTCTTATCTTCTCATAAAATTTTCTCAGTTGTAAAATCTATGAAACACTGAATACTAAGATTAATTTAAATCAACCCTTCTGTGGCTTCACTTTACCCTTAAAAAATGTTATCATGCGTATAATTTCCTACATGTTCTTCAAATAGAAAAATTCCTAATCCATACTATAGCTCTACATCCACGGCGAGACCATAGCCATCAACATCAGCGTGAGGAACCATAGCAACAAGGTGGTCAAGAAGATCAAGGCCTGCATCCTGCAGTCTGTTGACGTGGTGCTCTTCCAGAACGGACAATACCGTAACGTGGTGTGTAGTGTGGAGACTCAGTGAGTATGCTTTATGAAACTCAAACTCAAAGTCAAACATTTATTTATTCAATTCTTAGAGAATCGTCGACACAGTTTTAACATTTACCATCGGTTCGAAAAGTGGTTTCTACGAGAAGAGGCGACAAGAAACTATGGTTGCTTTTAGATATATGTAATTTACTAAGTATTAAGAAAGCTGGCAGCTAAAGGATATCAAAAATTAAAAATATTCAAAGACATGAATACAAAGACAAATAGTACTGAATAAATCTTAGTCAGAATAGAGGGTCCTTATGCGTCGTTAAATGGTAAACCAGCTAAAAGTTCTGATGCAGTTATGAATACACAGTACTGGTTTAATAAATAATAAATTTCTGTATAAACTTTATAATACTTAATATAGATAAAGTTTAAGTTTAACACATATTTTAACAGAGTAGAAATAATTATAATATACTAGAAACTACGAAAAACCATATTGTCTTCATTTATACATTTCTAATGCTTCTTTCTTGCGAAGTATGTTCTACATTACCTTTCACATAATAGTAATAAATACAATATTAGCAATTAATTTATTACCATATGTCTGAGCCGTAGTTCGTTTACCAACCAAATCTAATTATGCGTATACGTATTCTGAAATTCAAAGCACCAACGTTACTCTTAATAGCGTGTACACACCGCACATATTTAATAAGCAGACATAATTAGGCGATGCATATTATGTTTAATATAACATTGTGTAGCATCTCTTTTCTTACCTTGATTATGAGTTTCTCAGCTATCACATACTTCGAATCACAATTTTTTTTTTATACCAATACCAGCAAAAGGGTAGGCGATGCACCTAATTGTTAGTGATCACCGTCGCCCATAAGCAATCACAGTGTTGGGGAAATGCGATTGATTTGCCGGCCTTTTAGAAATTTATAAGCTCTTTCTTTCAAGGAGTCTATATTGAAGGCAGATGGAAATACCGACGCAGGCAAGCTGTTCCACAATTTTGTGGTTCTAGGCATGTTATATCGCATGTTCTGTGGATCTGGCTAATATGGGCTAGTGGTAAAAAATACATATACATATATAAGTTCGGAACAAGGACATATAGGGGTACAAAGGGGCTTTGTATTACATGAAATCTAGTCTAAAAACTGTGAGCGCCAGTTGACACTATCACATTCATGTCCTCAATAACCTAGAACTGATTTAATGGACAAATGCTCAGTGCTATTCAAATGCCTTATAGCCATGTTCCTTATTTAGGATATGTCCCCTGTGACCACACCGTTCCCATGTGTCGCTGCTGCTTTCTAAATGTCTGTACAAGACGGAAACCCGCTATGACTCAGCTGCTTTTTAATCATGTGTATCACATATGTGTCAAAGTCACACAAGGGCAGCAATCTATTAAATATTTATAATCATGCTCTGCTCTAAAATCATATAAAAGAGTCTTTGATGCTCTCTATGTCTCAGTTTTTCTGTAACCAACTGTAGCCGTACACCAGGGATAGGGGTCCACTATACTCTTCTCTGCTATAAACATTACAAGACTGTCGGTTGCCCACTAAATGTCAGTTTTTGTAAAACCATATTGTGTGTAACAAAGACAGCAGTCTATTAAGAACCGGCTTTATCCATGTGTGTAACAGGGATGGATAAACGCTATGTCACAACTTCAATAATCATCGTATAACAGTGACTGTACACTACCACAAAACAGCTATATCCATGCGTATAGTAGGGTATACGCCGTTTCCCAGCTTCTATAGCCACGTGTGTAACAAGGACAGCAGATATAGCACGAGGCAGCTGTAACATATGTGTGACAGGGATGGGTGCCCGCTGCAGCCGGGCGCGAGCATGCAGAAGGTGGTGCAGCTGCGGCCGGAGCTGAGCACGCTGCGCGATCGCCGCGGGCTCGCGCTAGATGCGCAGCTCAAGAGGCAGGATAATAGCCTCGCTTCTACTACGCTGTGAGTGTGCCTTTATTTTTAACCGACTTTAAGAAAAGCAGGAGGTTCTAAATTCGACTGTATTTTTTGTGTTGTCTTATAACTTTTTACTAAATGAACCTATTTTATAAAGCAGGTGTGACTATTTAATTATGGTCTAGTTCTGACAATTTGAAGGCAGTTTGGTTTTATTATGTTCTATGTCATGTGTTAGTTACTTTGATTAGCAATACCAACTAGATATCAATGCAAAATAATCGCCTCGGAAATAAGAGCGCACTTGATAAGTGAGCTCTTATTTAATTATTGAATAACATTTTTAAGATTAGTGACTTCATTACTCGGTGTCATGGCCGTGATTGAAATGAATGATGATTTCTCTCCCTTTATTAGAAATGTAGTAGACAGAATTAAGCTTTGATTTCGTACGTGACTAATCATCTAGTTGATCGAAGGTTTGTGTGTTTTAAAACTGCGGTCTTAGGTTTTTAGTAACAGAGGTCACTTTCCTTTCGGTACTGGGTCCTATATATATTTGTCTGTACCCGCAGCCTCCTGGAGCCCGAGCAGCGCGACGCCTTCGGCATCATAGTGAGCTACAGCGCCAAGGTGAAGCTGTACCTGGGCGCGCTCAACGGCGAGCTCAGCGCCGAGCTGCCCTTCATACTCATGCACCCGAAAGTAAGCGATGCACACGATATTGTTGATCATACGAGTTTCGCTATACATATGTAATGTTATTTATATCATTTGTAGTATTAGTGTGTTTGGTATTAGTATTTTTAAACTGAAACTTCGATAACATCGTCTTAAATTTATATCATTTGTGGCATTAGTGTAAACGTGATTTTGTATTAGTATTTTTAAACTCAAACTTTGATAACTTCGTCTCATTTATCATAATTTTATTGGTCTGTGTATCGCATGTCGCGTGACGGTCGGCCGGGGAGTAGGAATAAATAAAGGCGCTCGTCAGAGCAGCCGAGGCCAATATGGCGGCGTCTATAGATCCATCAGCTGACCATCAGTTAAATATATGTGATGTGAAAAAAAGTTTCACTTTTACCGTGGTTTTATAAAGCCACCAAAAAGGATTGTCTTTTGTTATTTATATAATTTATAGTATTAGTGTACGTGTCATTTTGTATTGCCTATAATAGATAGATATTATAGTGTGTTAAGTGTTGTACTAGGTTTATGTTATAGAAGAGAACCGTGGGGTCTCGCGTGGTAACTAAATGTCGCGTTTTTAATATTAGCTGGATTGATATTCCTCGCCTCGTACTTATTTACTTCTTTATGTCGAACCTCCTTTATTAGGTACATTAATTAATTATGAAAATACAGTGAATGTTTTAAATATAAAATTAAAATGCAGGCTGAGTGAATGATTGATTATTGAGTAGAAAGTAGTGTGAAACTTTGTAGTGCTAAATAAATCACACAATTTTTATTTGCCTTATATTTTACAAACAATGTCCATGAACACTCCATGTTATGTTATATTGTACAGACTATATCTCACCATTTTTTATACACACTCTAAAAGAACAGCACGTGTAAAAAATGCACTTTTAATCAGCATGTTTCATGAAAAATAAAGCGCCTTTTACATTGTTTTTATTAACCTTAATATAATATTTTATACACTTCATATATCTGACATTAATACTTTAAAAATTACTTTATCATTTGCCTTTCCATCTTATGTTTTAAACAAGTACCATTAAAACAGCTTGTCATTAAAAATAAAGTGCCGTTTACATTATTTGCTTCCCCTCAAGGAGGGTCGCGCTAAGCTAGTGCAAGCCGACAGCCAGGTGGATGTGGAGATGTTCCGACAGGATACTGTGCATCATCAGGAAAGCATTGATGTCTACTGATGAGAATAATCTGTTTGGGATTGTCTAGTCAAAAAAAAAATACAAAAAAATATAAAGTGGCCTTAACAAAATATGTAGAATGTATTTTTATTATTAATTATGTATATTCGTAAACTATATCAAATATAAATACTTATGTGAATGTATTTTATTACGACTTTTATGAATTGTATTATTATAAGCAAATGAAAAATAAATGAGCTACTTCATATTATCATGTAATAATATTTTTTTTTAGTTTTTTCGAAGTATAATTTTATTTATGATTTAGTGCTCGCAAGCTGTAACTAACACTTCAGGGAGAATTTGATTAGGATATAATATATTTTATTTCTGACTATACTGTATGATGTCTAGAGAAAGAAACTACCTTTCAGATTTATTTTTAATAATGAATAACATAATTAAAGTTATAGATTCATATACCATGTTGTAAGGAAACTAATAAATAAATGTTAGAATACCACATATGGGGAATAAATAAATAAAATATGTTTATAAGTCACTCTTCTTGTCTAGTAAAAATCATTCGTAGTTATTTTTATTCGACATTTTAATGTCGTATATATTAATATCAAATATTAATGGTATATTATTTAACATTTTAAATATTAAACAATGTTATATTATCGTCATATTTTTATGTGATAATTTCAAATGAAAATATAAATGTATAGCTTATTATTAATATTAACAATGATGGCAATAAATAGAGTATTTTGAGTCTGTCTTTTATTTTTTGGGCATATCTAAAACTAAAGAATTTTTTGAGTTATCCTTACTATGAGATCCGCCATCCATAATCATTGTTAGCTATTGCTAAAAATTCACGATAAACGGTAAAAAGAAAAATTTTGATCTTTTCCATCTTCCAATTTGATACTTAACGCAAACTATTAACCGGAGGCCCATATCCTTTTCCTTACCCTTCCCAGTCATTTCCTTTATTTCTCTCGTCAATCCTTCATCTCTGGTGGTGAGGTGAGGTGTAAGGTCTGCAATCAACTTTACGCCTCTCCAAATGGTTACAGTGTAGTGCTTACGATCAGGCGACCCATCAGCTCCATTGCCGAGGATGACATAAAAAAATCAAACTATTGTCTCCTGTCCTTGAGAAGCAACCTCAAGATTAATTGTTGTCATTAAGATTAAGTCACCTCATGCTTTATTAGAAAAACCCTTAAACCTTAAACACACATAACCAGATACCTTGGCCTCTACGACGTAAGCGCAACCATAAAACACAAAGATCTCACTGCACTGGTCACAATTTAAAATTTCATAACATCCGCTGCACTAAATACCAACTACGCCAGTGCATTAGGATAGTGTTACGCAATATCCCTAATTCTTCCACAACAAAAACCCACATTCATTCAAATGATACTTAGCTCGAGTGCGCTGAAACGACAATAAAAGCCTTTACGAGCCTTGACGCTATTATGATTCATTTGTGTCATCTACCCTAACGACTGCTCTCTTGTTAGGGCGTGTTCACACTGACTCATAACGCACGCTTGCCGCAAAATAAATATGATAATTACTGGATTTGATCTAGCTATACCTATGCTATCGAATTGATATGCACGTTTACTAGAATGATTACAACTTATAGAATAAAAGTGCGTGTCTGGCCATGCGCAGTTTACGGTTTACATAAGGGCGATAGGTTTCCGTATAACTTACTCATATAATATGTCGAATTTTAATTGCTAACAACTGCCTTCTAGTTGGTGAACATTGCGAAACTATAAGTCTTCCTTGTTGACTATGTTTGTTAATGTTTATTCATATAATTATAAAACATATTAATATTATGTTATTATTATAAATGCACCTTTATACTTCCAACAATTATACCAAACACAACCTTATGATCACATGTATAAGGCTCAATTTGTAAAATTACATTATTTGTATATAGCACCCCATTTATAACGCTTATACTCATTACTGATCATCCTTACTGGAATGCCAAGTGTGAATTAAGAAAACATCCTTTTTGATGAAAGGCTTAGTGTCAAAACAAAGATATGTTGTTGTTATCATTTTGAATTTGGGTATAATTAAAAACTATGTCTACCAAAACATTGTATCTATAAATGGATAGTTTAAAACATTATATAGGTATCAGACTTTTTTTTTAAAACTTCAAACTAGCTTTACTTATTTGAGTATTGCTACTAATACATTTTTCATACGTATTTAATCGACTAAGTGTTCAATTTATTGCAATGAGGGGTCCGTCACGACTTTGCCCGTGGTATAAAACCTATATACAGCACTATCAAGAACTCCAAGGGTGAAATCATTTTTGAAATCTGTCCCACACTTTCTGAGATTAGTGCGTTTAAATAAATTCTTCATCTATATATATTTTATTAAAGCATCAAACAAAAAAAGAATTAAATATAGGAATAAATTTTTTAAATACTCACGAAAAAAAAACCATAATATGTCAATCAATTCGAAGGAATTTTTTTACATATTCAAGTTGATAGCTCATGTGTCAAAATACGTTCAGAAATTTGTCCTGTGGGACATGCCAAAGAAATGGACGTAGATAGTCACATACATACATTCGCTCGAATAGCATTACCCCCGTTCCGTCGCAGTCGGGTAAAAACGAGTGAACATCGAGCTGGCGCAACTGCAGCGAAGAAGTAGCCTGTAGATCCGGTTGTAAATTTCATGAGGTCGTAGCGGAGCGGATGCGGTCGCGCCTGGACCTCAGGATTCGCGCTCAGTAATTCAATGGAACAATGATAGAGTCTTATTGTTTTTTGGCCCACAGCGCTGACCCGAATCGTATTCATTGCGAGGTTTTTGTAGCTGGCCATTTTACAGTGCTTATGAAAACGTGAATATTGGGAATGAATGTTTTAAAATAGTCGGGTTTCATCAATGTTTCAAGTATCATTTATGCATTACTTTTATACTTTTTGCGGATTGTAGTGCGCATTAGATCTTGCCAAAATTAATGTGCTACAATATTTTTTTAGACTATTGTACAATTGATGTTATTAAATAAATATAAAATGTAGACCCAAAATAAATTTTATAAATGGAGGGTTTTTGGCGCAAAGCCATCTCTGCCAGGCAGCATTCACTATATTGCGTAAAAGGTCAATGTAGTCCTTGAAGATTTTCTTACACTCCGCTATAGGATCTTGGGGAAAATCGCGGTAAAATAAGCAGAAAACTATTTTTAATACAAGTATACTTCGTAGTAAGTGGAGGCTAGTAGAGATTATAAGTCTACTTCTTACTCTTCTAAGTTGTAATTTTGTAAGTGAAGGGTTTCAAAGCAGGTTAAGCAGCAACCGTCGTATATTAGAGCTTTGTTTTCGGAAATACCAAGAAGACAGAGAGGAAGGTTGTATATACTTCTATAAATAGACTTGATCGAGGGAATAACATTGGACATTCGATTAGATAAAAAGGGTTTTAAATAAGACAAAATATTTTCCAAGACAACCTTTAATCTCGTCCAAAATAAATAACAGTAGGGCGAACTCTTTGAGTTTTAAACTTTATATTAACAAATCACTTATAATTACATCTACCTAAATTATGTCTAAGCTAAGTTTCTGAGACCAACCGTTCGATGATAAAATAAGTTCGATAGATACAATATGTTTTGTGTAAAACTAATTTATAGAAAAGATTATTACATATTTCTTTTTGTTATGATGACAAAGTTATCTCGTTTATTTAACTGTTGTATATTAATTTATCATAATTTCGTAATTGATTGATGACATTTTATTTGCAATATTTATCTTAGTATAATTCACATAACTTTTGGCCAAAATCGAATCATATATATTCAATAATTATGTTATATAATTACTTTGAATCTTCTTAAATTATTATTACAAAATCCCAAGAGAACACAGCAATATACTAAGATAAAATATAAATATTACCCACAGTTAAATAGATCACATTTATAATATTAAACATTTTTATGATGAAATAATTTACTATGTTAAGAAGTTTATGTGAACTCAAAGATAGTGTTATAGGATATGTAAAAAGTGATATTCTGTCCTATTTAAAATTTACTCTTCAATTACATATTTATGTTATCCATAAAAAATGATATGTAGTGTATGTATAAATAAAAAGTATGTCAATATACACAAATCGACCTATTTTACCTTCGAACCGAATACGAAATTCAAATCTATACAAGACACATACAACCACGCGCCGCGTATCGACGCTAACCTATCTCTCATCCATTAGATTATTTACAACGGGTCACGCACGAGTCCATTTAATTATTTACCATTATTATCTTTTACATTTATTCTAAGTCGTAGATATGTAAAAAAGTGGCAAAGACTCAGTCACTTACAACCTACTATGTACATCACAGTAACGAAACGTTTAAGAGAACTATCGGCTTAGGAAAGTTCCAGAATATCCGATTTTTGTGAATTGGCAAAATTAAAATGCAAATTCGCCGTTCAAATGCACTCGATAAATGAAACGTAAAATCGGTTTTCGGTTTAACTTAATTAAAGCTGTTTGAAAGTTTACTGTTTCACTTCTGATTCGTTCGACATGAAATTAGTCATTGGTTGTTGTCAAAATCGGATATTCGGCGCATTGACGAATATTTTTCATTAACTACTTTTTTCATATTGGAGAGCAAATCATATTGGATTCAACATGATTGAAGAAATAAGTATGAAAACGCAGAGAATAACAATAAGATGAATGATTGCGAAGGAGATATTTCATTCACGATTCACCATTCACTAAGCCTTTAATATTATACATTTTTTTAACGTGTCAAACATTAGAACAAAAATTTTGTGTTCAGTCTGGTTTTTGTGTACTTTTTCTTTGTATATTGTTGTACAAGGAACTTATATATTGAAGGGAAAAGTATTCTATTTCTAATAGTATTAAGGTTCAGGTTAACGTGGTGATAAATTAAGTGTACAAAATGAAAATGACATTACAGAAATATCTCCTTTCTTACTTAATAATCATTACAAATTAGAGAAAACAAAGTCATAAAAACGCTAATTTTGTTAATTCGTAAATTTATTTAATGATCACATTCATAGTATCACTTTTTCTATTTTCTTGTAACTGATTAGATTCGAAAAAAAATTAGTTTTCTAAAATTTTCAATTTAATTCATAGAGATCACACAAATTTGTCTGTATTTTACTGAAATTTAAAAAAAAATGTAAACCAGACAGAAAAACACAATATACAAGAACAGAAGAACAGAAAACTTGTCTCAATACAGTCCAAGGGAAGCGATTGCCAGAAACAAACTTAGTTAGGCCATACTGCACGCAGCGTCACAGATAGTTCTACACACAAGACTCCGGTATGCGATTGTCGAGTAGCTTCTCTTTTATGGCGTCCACGTTGAGGTCCGTGGCCGGCGTGTGCGCGCCGCGTAGGGACGCTGAGGCGCTCCTGCCGAGCGTCACGCCCGGTGTTGTGGCTCGCGCCCCCCAAGTCCAGGACGCCCCGGGGCCGTTACAGGCCTGGGGATAGATGGATATAGGGGTTAATTAATTATCCTTAAGAAACAACATTAATGACCTCTTTCTTTATTTATTAGTAGCATGTGAATGGCATGTAAATTAAATACTACTTCCATATTATCGACAGGTCAGAATTTTATAGATCTTTTGATGTGATAGTAGATGTAACATACACATGCTTTAGGAGTATTTTTATTGATAATTAATATGTCTCCGATCTATCGAACAGATTCTCGAACAGAACAAAGCAAATTTAAAATGAGGTATTTATACATTGTTGCCCTGCTCTACAAAAAAGATTCAAGTCTTATAGATAAAATTATTGCCACAGGAATAAATATGTTGAAACAGCAGGTATCATTGTTCGAGTGATAAATGGCCAATGAATTAGTTACCCTAACTATCATTTATCAACCGCACTTGGCTATGAAGCGAGCGAACTTTCAACGTGTTACGTTACATCTGTAATTTTGTTGGCAGATGTTGAGGAGAAGTGCTGGTAGTTTCCATGTTCTTCGGCAAGTTGTATATGACCTTCTCTTAAATGAATTTAACAGTTTTATCACAATTTGGCGTTGTTTTATTTTAACTTGTTGAATTTTGCTGTTATATTGCAAATTTTTTATTATAATTAGCTTAAAGATAGCAAATTATGGCTAAATAACGTTATTATTTTTCTCTAGTCTTACTATATGGTGTAGTATCCGCCTAAATTGTATTTAGGAGATTCATTGGTAAATCTGAACAACTTATAGGACTGAATGGCGCTACAATAAAAACGAGCGGCAGGCTTTTTAACGAGAACGTTTTGAACAAATTAATCATGAACAGGGGATTTCGCCCGTTTACAAGTCGTACATTCAGCTGCCTCAAGGGGTGTGGACAAAGGAACACTCTGATAAAACTATCGCGTTAATTAAAAAGTGCCCTCCAGCCTGTCGAGGCGACACGGTTAATCAACAGACAGGTGGATTTATCGCTCTTACTTGAATCAGGCTTAACGTTCTATTTGGGACATCCAATGGTACTTATAAAAAGATCACGTGAAGAACTTATCATTTCCGTGTTGGTTTTTTGTGTAGATTAAATAAATAATTATCATCTGACAGTAGGTATCACAATTGACTGACTGGATGAATTATAGAATTTGGTAAATTGACAATTGTCAAACTATCATATTAAACATTTTGTGCTTTAGGTTGAGTGAATAATACCTCATTTTTACCGTCAAAACTATTTAATTTTTAAACGGACTATGGATTCAATAAAGGGAACACGCAGATAAAGCTATCAAGGAATAAAATCGCAATATCCACTAATATATGTTGGAAAATTGTAATAATGGATGCGATATCGATGTAACAGATGCATTTTAGCGGTTCAGTGCGTGATCTGTGAGGCGGAGTGTAAAGTATCCACGCTTGAAAATTAAAGGCACAAATCAATTGGACATCTTGTTCCATTCCTGAATTTAGAACACTCGGCGCCAGAGTTATTGTTCTGCGACCCTGCTCAGAAGTTATGTAGTGCTGTTAAAGAAGAGATCCTCGGAAAGAATCGAACATTTTAATATTCCTTCTATGGATTGAATATGTCCGTGTATATAAGTTCCAATTTATAAGATTTGGTTTTTATTAACCTCGTATACAGATGGAATTTGAGGAAAGTTGGAATCCGACCAAACTGTTTTATACATTTTTATGTAGATAAATTTGAAAATATCTTTAGTAAATACAACAAATATAACAAATGTACATAATCTTAATTCCATGACATTCATGCTACTTTGGCACAAAGTAGTTTCTTTGCTTCGATTTTATTATGTGATCTAATTCTAATTTATGTAAAAATAATGCACATTTACAAATAATGTGACCACTCAAAAAATTAAGTATTCAAATATTTCAGTTTAGTATTCAATAAAGAAATGGATATCCGTTGCTTAAACGAGCGTTTAAATATAATGTATTGCTTCCACCCTAAAACAATTCTAGGGCTTCGACAAACACTTCAAGCCTCGATTAGATTCATCTACAAAATGCGCACTCAGTTATTATCTACATTTGATATAGGTCTTTGTTTTACGACTCCGATCGAGTCCGTCAGTGGGCAGTCCGTGGTATCTTTATGGTTGACGGCCAATAACTTCTTTTTACGACCCATTCTCTATACGAGCTCTTAAGATCTTCGCGAATGCTTTCGGGCATTTAATAAAGAAATGTAAATGTCTTTGTAAATGCTATCTTAGATGTTGACATAGGTCATTTTATTGATCCAAATCCTAATTTAATTGTGCATTATTTATCATAACGAAAGTTTATATTAGTGTAAGAATGAATACGGATGTAAGAATGAAGACTGAGTTTTAATTAAATTACCATATTTGATGAAATTGCACAATCATTGGAAATAGAAAATTTTTGTCAGATTTATTAATCAGATTTTATAACTTTTAACCACTTAACCAGTGCAAAAACAAAATAAAAATATATTCGCGAAACTTTAAACCAAAGCAAATATAACTTTAATAAGGCATTATTGCGAGATACCTAATATTTGTATTTAATAATACGATATACCAAGTCAAACACATACATATACACTCAAGTCTTGTAAACTAATTTTCAGTAGCTTTACTAATTCCCTATAAGAAACATCCGTACCTGCTATCGTCAAAGTTCTCGTATTTGTACTGTGGCACGAATCATTTACTTAAGCAAGTCCTCATCAAACAGAACAGCTAACCGAGTTACTGAACGATAAAGCAAAACGAGACGAATTTTAATACGAACTCATCAAAATCTTGATCACGAAGGTTAATTCGGTAGCAGTACAATTTGCCTAGCGTTCCGCACGCGGCTGCGCTCGCATAGGAAAGGAAATTTACATAGAAAGGAGATTTTTAAGCGCAGCAGAAAGTAGCCTAATACTTCTTTAGTCATTATATTATCATTTAAATATCATATCATAAAAAGTGAAACAAAGATAAACAAACATTTTGCATTTATTATATGCGAGACTAAATTTGAAACAGGAATAGAGATACTAGGATTTAGTTTTAATACTACACTAGGCGAGACAAAAATATTTTGTTAAAAGTCTACGCATATACAGACTTTAGATTATTAAGTTCTTTCGAGATGAGTTGACATTTGTGCTGATAAAACTCACCAGTGAATTTCTCTACTGATTCGAGGTCACAATCATGGTAGAATTTCCTCCAAGGCATAGCGAAAAATGAAATGTTATTACGGAGTGATAAAAACGTTTCACTGAGCCTATAATCCTTTTGATCTTACAAATCCTCTTACGTTTTTAATATAACACGCTATTTATTCTGTCTTGACCGATTTCGAGATTTTACTCCATTTTATTAAAGCCTGCATGAGAAATGTTATATTAATTTGCTTGTATATTTCTATCTCTATCTTTGATAGATAATTTTTGATAAGTATCCAGCCAGCCTACAGACGCTAAGGACAACTACGCCTTATCAATACCGTAAGTATAATTGAATTCATTACAATTATTTTGATTACATAATAGTTTTATCTTTATAACAAAAATAAGACATCCTGGAGACACATTAAATTGGTAAAGAATCGTCAACCGTCAACAACGGTTTATCCTAGTGTAGTTAAATAAGAAAATACACCAAAAGACGTCGTACGTGCAAATAATTCAAAGGCACAAAATTACTTATACCATTAGTTAAAGCACTCGCAATGTACAAGATCTGTAAACGTAAACCACGATTACATACCTAAATTCAACATTACCAAGGAAATGCGCCCAAGACAGTGGTAACATTACCACACTTAATAGCTGCGCTAATGCGGCCATAATGTAGGCCAGACCTTGTATTGCCTCTGCACTAAACTAGGCGAAATTAACAGATGCAACTGAGTATCATTTAGGTCATTAATTGCAAGTATTCTAGTGCTTCAACGATATCGAAGTTCTAAGGAGCTTGTAAAAATGTTAACCACTTTATAATATCTTTCTTTTACTTCCCATGTCTAAGAATATTTAGATGGTTTTTTGGGCTTAAATTTAAAACTAATACTTTTATGACAACCATAACTATACTATGATAATACATTTTCTTTAAGCACAAGAAACTATCGTTATCCCTCAAAGAATGTTTGCGCTATAAATAATTAAATATAACGTTACAATTTTTTGGAGAGCGTCTAACTCCAGTGGCTTTAAACACTTTACATCACAATTAAATAAGAACTGCTACAAAAATCCAATTCTTAATAAAGAACATAGTATACTAACTGGTGTGGAAATCGGCACCGGTCCAGATCTACTCGGAGAGGATACAGCTAAACACGGCGCACTCGATGTTTCACCTGTCGAGGAACAAAATAAATTGGATAAGCAGGTGGACTTAAGCAAAGATATTACGCGCCATTTCGGTTTGGCATTTGAGTGGAAAATGGGTAATTAGATTTAAGAGAAAATTTATGTTTCTTCTCTCGTCAGAATTGTTTTCAACGATGATGTCACGAATACACAAATTTGAAGTTACTTTTTCAAAAAATCTGTATTTTTTCCAAATTTTCAAGCAGAAGCAATACACAGTGCGATTAATTAATAACAACTTTAAAAGTAAAATTGCATTCGCAGTAAAGCCCCGTGGTAAAAACTAGATCTGCTGACAAAACTGAACGTTTCGCTCATTAGTTCCCGTTTCCAACAGTCTTGAATCGTTTTGAACATTTAAAACAGCCAGATGAAGTTCCGCGGTCAACAATTAACCGTCAAATTTATTACTGTTTGCTGTCGGAATGGGCTGCATAAATCTTACCCGGTTTCCTTGCAGCACGCGGGATTTGCCCATCCCGGAGAAAAAAGATTGATTAACGAGCAAGGCCAAAGCGACAGATTAAGCTGTGAGCTCGGATATACGTAATTGAACATTTTGATCTAGGGTTGTTCTCATAAATATCTGGCATCATTTGGCCTAGCCTAATTTAGCTTCTGCTTCTGGACACTACGTTTGTTACTGTGACATGTGCTTTATGTGGTATTCTACGAAGATAAACGAGTCTTGGATGAAATTGAACAATTTACTTGGTTGAGGCCATATTAAAAAAAAATTACTAAATTTCTCCGTAAAACCCGATTCAATAAAAATAAATGAAAGCATTAACTTCACGAACTATTTAATTTGATATGCTTAAATATAGAAAATATATCTAATACTGGAAAAATCTAGGGAAAATATTGATTTACACATGTGATAACTGATTGCTATTAACGCAGACATCGACCAAATAAAGAAATTCAGATAATTTATTTATTAATAGCCTCGTACAACTAATTATGGAAATGAAACACTAACAAAATAACAAGCTTTGCTAGGATAGAAGAAAACCTTGATTGATCAGGGAAATGGGGGCATGTGACAAATAATTAATTGGAGTCCAGCCTCGTCACACCCTCCTTCATTACACTCACAATCTTTCTGATAAAATCCTTGATAACTTTCCTTTTTGTAATCAGGGAGGTGAAACCCTATGTAATAGAGCTAGGCTCGAACCTATCTAATTTCCAATAGGAGCTATGGATTTTTGCTATCGAAGGATTATATGTGCACTCTGAGGATTAGCAATTATTGGATAAAAGCTAATGCTTGTCTTCTCGTTATATTACGGATTAGTCTAATGGTATAAATATTTTAAACAAAAGTTAGGGAATATATTATACTTTTGCACGTAATATCTGTCAAGTAATATTTCTGCAACTAAAACCGTAAAAACTTTAAAACAACAAATTGTAAATGATACTTTAGGTTGATACCTAATACAATATTGAGTATAGAATAATTACCAGATTTAAGTAAGTGTTTTATGAAAAATCAGCTGTAAACGGTTCATATAATACTTAAAACAAAACAAAAAAAAAACTAAAATTGAAATAAATACAAGATTTTGTAATGAAGGGGTACATTAAAATTTAATATTGATGCAACACTTGAACTGTTCTATTTAAACAGATAAATAATTAAGATTCATGACGGTAGGCAGACAGCACGCTAAAGTAGAGCTATTAATGAAAGCAATTTGAATAAACTTGGGCACATTAGTGAAGCTACCCGTTCTGCGCTGCGTCGATTAATTATTTCTTGTAGTCTTAGTTGTTTTCCCTCTTCCGTGCGGTCTACGACCACCTGATTCGTTGCAGGAATAATTTTCTATTTTATTGTAGATTATTTCGCTAATGACCGGCCATTATTTCGGCTTCTTGATTATTAACAGTGAGATACAGACTGAAATTTGCTATAAGCATTGAAGCTATTTTTAGGGCAATTTAGCTTAACGATTCAGTACCTAAATAACTTTTTAGTAAGACGATTATAGATCAACAAAACAAAAAAGACAAATAATTATTATTTAATGAGACTGTCTATCCAATCTTTCATTTTATTTAAAAGGCGGCAACAATTTTTTATCATTGTTTTATATGTAGTTACGCTTTGTGTCATAAATAAAATTAGGAAATACAATAATTTTTTAAAACTTATCTTAATGTTGAAAAGCTTGCAAGATGATCCATCCCAAATATTCGTTTTTTTCCTGCGCGCTTGTTTGTCACTGAACTATCCCTAAACGGCTGATCCGATTTCGATAATATTTAGTGTATCTTCTGGTGGATTCGAGAATGGTTCAGATTTTCAATACGAAAGCGAGCAAAGCGAGCCGCGGGAGTAAGCTAATATTTAATTATATTCTTAACGAGGAAACGCAAAGAATACCAAATGAAGATCACAACGGTTCACAATGGGGACAAGATCTCCGATCAATCGTCTGACTTTTAAATGCTGATTCCGTATTGGAATATTTGGCGGGATTCGGACTGCGGTTGCGGGCGACGCGACAATCGGAGCCCTCCGGCATGTTTTCAATTGCTAGTGTCGTCCCTGAATATTCAACACGACATAAATATTCATGAATACGGTCGGCGTCGAGCTTTATGAAAATATTTTTCAATAAACTCCTTCGACGCCTGTCGCAATGGATTTACCCTCCAATCAGCCCGGCGCGACTTAGAAATAGAAACTATTGTATCGGCGAGCTTATCTCATTATCTTCAGGGCCCTGATTAAATAGACGATTTAGTGCTGTCGCAGTGCTGCATAAATATATCAACATTTCTTTTAATTAAATTACTTGCAGGGTTATACAATATACAATATACATGGTTATTTTGATTGTATTATTACTCAACTGACGTCCCAAAAACGAATTAAGATTCGACTTAATTTTTTTATTTTGTGACTCAACGCCTTAGGTGGGTTTTTCTACCGATTGAAGTGATTTTAAGAATTTCGAGGGGGACCTCTTTCCTAGGATCGCCGGTGACCTTCTTATAGACAAAATAATTATTTTATTAATTTTTCACTTACTTTGAAATGTTCATGCCTATTAAATAGAGGAGAGAATCGAAAACTATCTATCAAAATAATCGCTTCACGACGACTATGTCTATGAGACTTTGTAAATCACAAAATAATAACAATTGGAGCATCATCGCAACGTGCATTGAGTGCTCCTCATCAACCGTTAATTGATCAAAAAATGAATTATTCCCGATCGGACATATCATATATTTCAAGCTCCACGCTAAAATATTTGGCAAACATGCATGCGAAGTGTACGAGACATGGTCATGTTTAGAATCAATTAATAGCCCACACTTCGCCCGGGTCCAAAACCGCGAATTACGCGTCATTCGCACGGCCAGCGTTAAAATTTCCAGGAGGCGATGCGGCGCCATAAATCCCCCTGTATCATATAATGTGGGAGTTTTTATTGGCGGGAACATTCATTACTGAACAATTTATAGCCCGCTCCGGCGTTATGAATATGAGATGGCCTTTTATTCATCGGTTGTTAACTTTCGAAACTGGTATACTAAATGCCGATATAACGATATATATGCGTGTGATATGCTAGTTACTAGTTTGGTTTTTAGCTTCGATTGTTTAGTTTATAGTATTACTGAAAATAAACAATAATGACTTTTAAGCTGAGAACATTATTTGAAATGCTTATATATCACTTATACTTATTGCCATAGAACGTACTACACTCATTGTGATGATAGAGTTTTATCATTGCGTATAACAGAATGAATAATAGAATTTTTTTACGGATGCCACCTAGACAAAATGGCCGCCAAAATCTACATGCCAAATATACATATATAAAGTAACAGAACACAAAACAGAAAAACAAATCGTATTGTGGGATGTATTTACAACATTGCTAATGAATATGTCGACATTATTGTTTTATTATGTTTGTTAAAAAAAAAATACAAATATAATTATTCATAGTATTTTCTTGTGTTTGATTTTACGCGAGTATTATACATTTAGAAATTAAAAACTTTTTAACGGATTTTAAACGCGATTTATTCAGCGAGCGTGGTTACTGGGAGACTCCCCGTGACCACATCGCGTGAACAAGTGTTCGAAACGTCGGGTTAATAATATTAGAATAAATCGCGTTTAAAATCCGTTAAAAAGTTTTTAATTTCTAAAAATATAATTATTCATTTAGGGTTACAACATGTCCAATATAAATAATACAATGAGTGCTCTTTTACTCCCATTGCTTTTTCTGCAAATTAGTCCACGTTCACGCAATTCGTCACACGTAAGTAGGACGATTTTTTCATTTATATTTTCAAGCCTGTGTCCGCGGGTTACACCGAGTTATGACAGCGATATTTCCCACCCACGCATTATAATAAAGGGAATTTAAAAGCGTCAGTTGAAAAGGCGGATTTGGACTGGGAAATTATAATTGTCCCACGGAATGTGACAATTATAATCATTTTACAGGATTATGGATTTCATCTGTTGGCGGGAGTAATAAAGGCCCAATTATAATTTATTCAATTGAAAGCGACTAGATTTCTACATACCTTTTAAACATATTTTTGTTCGGTAGCAATTCAAAGTACGGGAACAGTTTTTTGTAAAAGGTGACGGAATATACATTTTATAATTTTTGTGGGTCTGTACAGTGGACACCTATCGGTGTAACAAAATTAATATATTACGTTTGTATTATGAAATTAACAGATGTTTTGTTTTCCAGGGAACTTTACAAAGGTTCTCTCTCTTACGATTAATCATCAAAGAAGAAATGTATAATTAGAAATATCAATAAGTGTCCAATATGACCTAACACAACTTTACCTCGAAAACAAATCGGAACATTCTAAGCTCTGTATATGTTCTGTATATGTGTGACTACATATAATGTTCCCAAATATATAATACGCCTTTTTTCATCTCAACAAAACGTAATTTAGGCTTTTAAAACATAAAAGTCACAATATCAGTGAAATCCCAATACGCTGGATACCCGCTACCCAACATTAATTTGATTTACAGGCCTCTTTAATTGTTAACTCGTTTTCGCGATATCGATAGATAAATATCCTGATAATGGGATGCAATTTTAATTAAAATGTATGTTGACTTAAAATAAATGAGCACATGTGAAATTTCATGGAAAATATTTTATAATAAAATATTAGATTGCAGAATAATTTAGCGCTTATTCTGTGAATTTGTTAGATTATTATTCATCGAAAAATTGTTCATTTAAAGGTGTGATTTTTGTATGAGATTTGACAGTATCACAATGTGATATAACATAACTTCTCCAATCCGATCGCGCTAAGTTAATAAAATACGAATACTGTCATTTTTCTCACTTATTCTTAACCGATTTCGATAAAAGGATCCAGTCCTCTATTGTACCCGCGGTCGTCTGGAAGAAATCGCTCTAAGCGATAAGACCGCCCATTGTACTTAGATGTAAGTTTTATTTGTCTCCTTTCTATTTCTTTAATGTTAAATAAGTGCAATAAAGAATAAACAAATAAATAAATAAAATGAGAACATGACTGTAATTTTTAGTGTTAGCTCAGAACTTGATGAACCGATTTTGATGATTCTTTTTTTATAAAATAAAAGTAGTGAAATGATCTCATGTTCCTGTATGCGTAAACTACCTAAAGCCATAGCCTTCTCGACTTTCTCTTAAAACTTGTTATATCTTCAGAAAAATAATCAGTTGCTGCGTTTGTAAGGAAGTTGAGCGTTACTATATCGATCGAGTGGTTTGTTGGCAGCGAGTGAGCACCGGAGATGCACTTTAGCGTTTAATTATCGCTCATCGTTAGTGCATTGTGGCCGTGAAATAACCGTTTATCGAAGGGCATATAGTGAAGATTATTAAATTTTTATCACACGAAATAAGGATGCAAGAGATTGTTTCATGAGTGTGTGTTTGATGATTTCTACCGTGACCTCTAAATGCTTGAATTAATATTGGAGAATAAGAAACTTATATACATTCCTTTCCCAAAAAAAATTAGCCACCTTGGTTTCTTGGTTCAATGATTCTCTCTGTTTCTTCGGTTCAACGCGAGAGCATAGAACCGCGAAAGAAGATTCGGAGTAAATAGAGGGTCCGGTTCCCGATGGGTACAAAAAAAAATTACATAAAAAAAGGACGACGTAAAAAGCTGGTCTGCCTGTAATCGGTAAAACAAATGTATGATACATCTACCACACGATACGGGACTTTACACTACACTACACTACACACACACACACACACACACACACACACACACACACACACACACACACACACACACACACACACACACACACACACACACACACACACACACACGCACACACACACACACACACACACACACACACAAACAAACAAAACAAACTTTTTTTGTTTATGTATTGTTATTACGCCTGATGGTAACCGCTACCACCACCCATAAAAATTTGGCGAGGCATAAGGTCCACTGTAGGCTTTACGCCTCTACAAATGGATTGCTGACTTTAAAGTAAGGTAATAAGAAAGTGTTGGCGAGAGTAATAAAGGAAAGGACTGGGAAAGGTAATGAAAAGGATATGGGCCTCCGGCTCCCCCACTCACCAAACGAAACACAGCAGAATGCTATTTCACGTCGGTTTTCTGTGGGGGTGTGGTACTTCCCCGGTGCGAGCTGGCCCAATTCGTGCCGAAGCGTGCTCGACTACCACATAGAGAATTAACTGAGGAATTAAGCTTTTTCCTTAGCTCCACTCGCGACCGCGTCTCGCGTGCCGCACGCCACACCTCTTTTCACTTACAGTCGCGTGAACCCAGCGCCACCCGTCGATGATTGACAAATTATTGTGTGACGTACGTTGATTTCAATTAATGCTATATTTGCTTGAAGTATGTCGGGCTTGACGCGAAGTTGGATCAAGATTCGTTTCTTTCTAAAGAGTATAACAAATTAAGTATTCATTTAAAGATGGATAACACTGTAAAATGAGCAAAATATAATAAAAAACAATGATATTATAAAATAATGCGAATACGCAGAAATAGCAACCTATATAAGCCATAGTAATCTCTTTCAGACTACAATATTTTGAGTAGGATAGTGCACTTTTCCTTGTTTTATTAATTACTAGGCGCTCTTCCCGGCTCTGCCCGGATATCAAGATTTCTGTTTTATCCCTAGGGAGCATTTAATCGGGATAAAAGGTATCCTATCTACCAAGTCAAGTCATACCCAGTTTGTATACCGAATTTCATCAAAATCCGCTCCGTAGTCTCAGCGTGATTGACGGACAAACATCCGAACAAACAAACATTCACATTTATAATATTAGTTTGAAGTGTGATTTTATATAACTAAAAAGCAACATTTACAAACACCAGAATGTACCCCAATAAGCAGTCATTTAGCAAAAAATCCATATATTTAACTGATTGAAACTACTGCGGTTTATAAGAATGCGACGGCCATTAGACGGTACGAACCAGTACCTTTATATACAATACTGTGCTTCACCGCAGTATCCGAATTCTATTGCTATTCTCGGTTGTTTGAAACATTTGATGCTAAATTAACATATTATTGTGCTTTGTATTTCGTACCAGCAAATAGTAATATTATTGTAGTATTATTATTGTTACTATTCAAACGAAAATATAATTCTACTTATCCTACTAATATTATAAATGCGAAAGTTTGTAAGGATGTGTGTGTTTGTTGCTCTTTCACGCAAAAACTACTGACCCGATTGCAGTGAAATTAGGTACGTAGATAGCTGAACAACTGGAATAAGATATAGGCAAAGTTTTATCCCGATATTCCTACGGGATACGGGCTTACGCGGGTGAAACCGCGGGGCGCAGCTAGTATTTGTACAAAGTAACAAACACGTTTTAATTTTATTTCTGTTACTCGACACTATTACCATAAGAACTTATTATGGAAACAAAGAATTGTTTCCATAATAAGTTCCATATAAAAATTAATCAGCACTTGCAATATTCAAATAAGGAAGAGGCAACTTTCCTTCTACGGGTTTTTAAACTTTTTGTAACCACTCACCTGTGTGTTGAAAAAGAAAATAATTTCGATAACTAAACTGTGTCACTCTTATAAAGTATACTTAAGTAAATTATTTTATCCCGGCGATCCTTATCAGATTAACAAATCTCACGAAATTATTGCTTTCACTAACCTGTGTCTGTTGAAAGTCAAAATCGTGTCTGAAGCATTCGGTTACATGTAAGTACCTATACATTTAAACTTACAACTGAAGCTCATAAAAGAGTGTTAATTGGATTAGCTGTGTATATATTCGGTACTTCATGTGGAATGGAATGTAAACATTGAAACGAAAACATTAATTTAAATTGATATAAAGGAAATTTGGATCTAAAAAGGGTGGCTGGTTCCTGAAACGAGTTTGATATAATCCATCACCTGTAATTACACAAGTGACAATAGGAGTTGTAAAATGTTAGGATATATATTGCTTTGACGCAATGAATTTACAAAAAAAAAAAAGACAAAATGTGAAATAGAGCTTTTCTATTAAAATATCTATGTGATTCCACGTATTTTGTATTATTTAATCTACATTTAAACTAATACGTCATGACAAAATTGAAATTTTATAGACTTTACTAATTTATTAAATTCCCTGCTACGAATGTTGATAATATTTTCACTGCGCATTTCTCAATTATTTTTACGTCATGTTATACATATTTTTTTAACAAAAAACTTAACTGCCTTAAAATAGTCAGAACTAGGCTCAAATCACAGGTACAAACACGGGAGGCATATGTTTTCAAATAAAAAAAAGAATCGTTCAAATCTGTTCATCCTGTTAAATGTTATGATGTAGCATACACAAAAATACAGTCAAATTGAAAACCTTATCCTTTTTTAAAGTCGGTTATAAATGGAAAATGAAGTGACTAACGAAAAGAAAACGCTAAGCCCCGACTAATAGGATTAGAAACTAGAAATGTTGCATTACGGTTTCATTTAGTCTAGGTGAGTACGAAGAAACAATTTTTTCCAAATTTTCCCCTAAAAAATGTGAAATATGAAATTTTGTTTCTTTTGAAACTACATATAAAAAAATCAAGGGTAAAAAATCTAGTTTTTAACATAAATAATCCTATCCTAATCCTACTTTAAAATTACATGTTCTAATACATGTATGCCTATACCGTAATATATTAACGTATTCGTCGGAACGATTTAATTTTATTGTTTGTATCGAAATCTCACCGAAGCTAATTGATCAATTGACACTTGAAACTGAGTGTATCCTTCCTGGAAAGCGAACTGCGAGAACTAATAATGGGAGAGCAAACAGACGTTTAATTATACGAAGCTCATTGTAGTATGTTCGATTTTTATTTAAAGGGTTCTTTTGTCAACAAGGACTCTTTGTTTCGCCATTTTTCCGCCATGATCGTCTGCCTGTCTGTCTGCTGTTTGCTCAAAAACTATTGTTTCTAGATCAATAGTTGTATTTTGACATAAGTATACACGTTAATTTAGCTGAAAAGTGTTAAAATAAAATATTGGAAAACACATTGCAGGGTTTACCTTACATGTAAAGGGGGATGATTTTCGTTATCTCAACAGTATGGGGTTATCGATGAATATATTATCCACTAAAAATATTATGAGTGTAAGCATGTTTCTCGATTTATAAAACTGTTCGGGACTTATTAGGGATATAATATCAGTTATTATAAGAGTCAAGTGTCCCCCCTCTTCTAACCAACTAAAAGATTGTTGTTAGAAATTCAAACGTCACCGTATAAAGTCAAGAAGAAATTTATTACACTGAAGCAGGTCTTACAAGTTGACGTGTAATAAATAATCGACCAGCTATGGTTATAGTGATAGTCATGTATGGCTTTTAGTAAGAGCATGGTATGGAACTATCGGTTAATGTATCCGACTCGTGCTTGTCTGTTGTAAAAGCTGTGAAATCATACATTGTACGTGGCCCGACTCGCACTAGACCGGTTTTATTAAACATTAATGTACCCTATAAAAGAGTCAAACGTACCGTAGTTGCAATCTTCGTGCAGGTATTTGAATAAAAGTGAGACAAAATTTTCTATTTGAAATTTTAATCAAACAATTTTGTGATTCCATTACATTACATCAAACATATCATACAGAAGAGCTCCAAGCGCGGTTCGTTCTACAGTCAGACACGATAGAGTGGGTACCGCAACCGATAAGTACCCGCTAACAGACGACGGATTAAAACTTGAATACGGATGATGTTATTATCTTTAAATATTGTTTTAGTTCTGAATTCGGTTCAATGAGATCATATAACAAATAAATATAGTAAATAATAAAAAATTCTTCATGTGATTTATTCAATAAATAATTTATCACGACGTTTAAGAAGTAAGCAAACGTGGTCACGGTGAGACAAAAGTTGTTATTTGTAAACTTCCTATTTTACAGCACCGCAAACAATGTCGTGTACTTTATATACGACATTTTTTGTCATATTTCTGACAAAAAATGTCGTATATAAAGTACCATTTTGTATAGGATTTTTTAAAATATTGCTGTGTATAGAAGAAGCGTCACGTTGCTGACGCAATATTATTTTTCCTATTGCGTTTCACCTATTAATTAAAAGTGCAAAAAGCATTTCACTATGAAAGTGCCCGAGGCGTTTGTTATCAATCCCACAAATAATTTCTCAAAAAAGTTGCGAGCTTTTCCATCGGACATAATATGAATATTTGAAAGCGGATACCGGTTAGGATTGCCGCGGCCTACATTTTTATTTTTAAAGGAAATATATTTTAGCCGATTGCGATGGCCTTTCACCGATTTTTATGAGTCAAAGATCCGGCATTATCTGAGTTAAGCCCCATCGCGGATGGAGACTGGTAAACTTTAATTTGTTGTAATATGTGTTTTTTCTATTTGATTTTCTAAGCTAAGATTATTTTTGCAGGATTATTTTATATTCTTTAGAACTTCCATTTCATTAATAAGATACGCTAACAACGCTAAACTATATGAAAGGCAACTTTTATTTTAGTAATACTAGCTTTTGCTAGTGGCTTTGCCTTTCAAATTGTAAATCTAAACGATTCCTCGAATCCAACTGAAAGGACGTAAAATCTGTTGAAGAAGAGCTCAATGGGGAACATAAGCTTAAGAGAAATATAAAAAAAAAAAACCTACCAATAAAAAGTATAGAACATAATTAATAGGTGCGGTATCAGAATATCATTGCCATAAAGCTGTTGAATCTAATGTATAAAACAAAACCG
>NC_052102.1:1790866-1803713 GCF_012273895.1 Zerene cesonia | reverse complement strand
CCAACTGAAGGGACGTAAAATCTGTTGAAGAAGAGCTCAATGGGGAACATAAGCTTAAGAGAAATATAAAAAAAAAAACCTACCAATAAAAAGTATAGAACATAATTAATAGGTGCGGTATCAGAATATCATTGCCATAAAGCTGTTGAACTTTAATGTATAAAATAAAAGCGGAAGAGTATTGAGTATAATGATTAACATACAGTCTCGATTTGAAAGATCAATACGGTAACTTGCTTGTAAAGAAAATAGAATAGTTCAAAAGGCTAATGTAGAACTTCAACAACAAAACTCCAATAACAAATTGATAAATGAGGTAAAACGTTGGACATTTCAGTAACAAAGCGATTATTTGCTATAATTATTTCCGCAATCAAATAACTGCCAAATCTGAGATAAATTTGTCAAAATAAACAACAAAGCTACTTCAAATGAGCTTTAAATTTTCATTGTGAAGTATATTATAATCTTAATTAAATGTTACTGAGAAACTTCGTATGAACATTATTTATTTTTATATTATTTTAAGCACTTTATTGCGCTGTCAACATAGCAGACATTAATACAATAATACTTATACTAAGACATACAGCACAGAAGGCGGCTTTATCACTTACAAGTGATCTCTTCCACGCAACCAACAGAACAAGTGAAAACAAAAATACTTAAAAGGTAAAAAGTTAAACCAGTGAAACATAAAATAATAATACCATAATTACACACACGTAAATATAAGTAATATATATTGGTTCGATCTAGAAGTTAATTATTACATATTATTATTTGTCACATAAGATATAAGCTTTCAATTACTTGCTGCTAGACCGTTATTTACATATTTTTATATTATCGACATACAGTAAACAACTAGACACAATAACACTCGAAAATTGTCGGAAGCAAAACTCTGCTTTGCGTCTCTTAGGCAGGGTTTTCTAATGAACGTCAACAATAGAATTTTAACGTAACTGCTGCGAAATAAGGTGCTAAATTTAATTAATACTTTGCAATGAAGTTTGGACATGTTGACAACCTTTGTATAGATATTATTTCGTCCAATTAATTAGGCGAACTTTTTAAGTCTGTTTTTAATTGCTATTTTTTATAAGAGTATCGTATTAGTTGTCTTTCAAGATAATACATAAGACAAAACTAAAATAATTCAAAAACAATCCAAAAAATACGGCCTCATATAACTATATAATTAAATTGAATTATTTTATGTCTACACCACAAATAACGGTGAAGTTACTCAATACCTAATATTTGAATGTGAACTTATGAATAATATATTCAAACATAATACATAATAAAATTTAAAATTAATTTAAAAACATCATCGATAATTTAATCTAATATTTACGTGGTACGAAAACCGCAATAATGTATTTTAGTTTATGGCCGTTTTATACCAGATTTTCAATGGAGATTTTACATCACTTCTCTTTATCCGATTATAATCGATTTATAACATTTTCGCTCGTTATATATAAACTAGCCACGCCTCCCAGTTCCCTCCGGGTTGTCTCGAGTAAAACAAAATAAAATATAGTATACGACACCCACAAACAACGTAGGTTTCTTTATGTAATAGAATTTTTTTAAGTGGTTCACTAGATACAGAGAATAGAGATTAGATTATTTAGGTTACTACGTCATAAAATTTCAAATTCACAAACGTTAACTGTCTTTATACCTACCTCTTTATAAAATAAGTATATATTATTATTATCAGTCGTATTCGTGGGCGACATTTAAAGTGCTTTAATAATACTTATCAAGAGTCGGTTGGTATTATCAAATACGAAGCCATGTGGATGAAAATGTGATTTGGATTATAAATGAACGCAACTTGTGAAAGGGACAAATTTTCTAACAAACACGTACCAATGTTTTACCAAAAAGGTCTACCTTTCCTTAATAGAATATTAAACAACTTTTGTTTTCACAGTTTACGCGTGAATATTTTATTTACACGAAACCAAGCTTAAAACATTTTATCAATTCGTGTCTATACGACCCGTGTTAATATACGAGTGTGTTCGCATCACCAAATTGCTTGCTTGCAAGTTAAATAAAACGAATTAAACTCAAAACAAAAATCATTATCCTTTACAAGAAATACTTGCATTTAAAAATTAAACATATATTTGGTACATGCATCTCTCGCTGCCATTTCCTTCATATAGGAGCTGGTGGATGGATTTCACTAATTTCTATTAATAAATAAGCATAATATAACAGCTTTGTTTTATAGCATAACAGAGCTTGATTACTATATTTCTATTACTGATACTATTTAAATCATTTTGAAAGTTTTTTTTTTTTAGAATATCACTGTTGTTTTGTTAGTTATGATAGTATGTATAGGTAGTAGACAACATGTGGTTATAGAACTACACGGTTATATCTATATTTTTTCAATTAGATTTAAATTTCATGTGGAAGTTGAGCGGGCTTCGGAAGAACGTCATGAAATAGTAGCATGAGGGCTATGTGATTCGGGCGATGAGTGGGGGAGCCGGAGGTCCGTTCCTTTCCCGCACTCTTTTTCGTCAAATCATTTAAGGGAATTAACCGTAACCGTGCGGTACTAATACCGTCGTGAATCCTTTCTTCATTCCTTAAATATGGGCATCATATTCAAGCAGAAGTCCTCACTCGCTCACTTTTAGGCGAATCATTAGGTAGCTCGCTCTAACAGAGTTCTCATTAATTTTAATCTAGATCACACACAGTTTATAGCTCTGAAATTGAACAGTTTTATACACGAAAAATTTCCTCCAGAACTGTCGTGACAACCCTATCCCGGTAGTAAATACAACGATACTATTTGCTATCTTCGCCATTCTCAGTCGCCCGTTGAAAGAATAATGCTCTAAACTCCAAAGAGGACTCGACAGCTCCACGTATCCTCTATTTAAATCTTTAATACCCTCTGTTTATATCCTTTACGTACGAGTATAAATTGGCTTAACAACTTATAGTGCACGCTTGACAAAATACGATGCAACGTTTATTACGATTTAGTTCTTCGGTAAGCTATTTCGTTGTGTTTGTATGTGCATTTGTGTTTAGGACGGATTTTCAGAGTAGGTTAGAGTTGTGTCACATTATATTGATATATTTTTATGACTAAGATATTTAAGTCATCAAAATATAGTAACCAGTGGCGTAGCTAGGGGGACAGGGGCCCTGGTGCATAGGGAAAGATTTTGGCCCTCCTCCCCTCTTTCCGCCTTCCCCCCCCTCATTCAAAGCTGAGGTTAGAGGGCCCCCTGAGCTCCGGGGCCCTGGTGCACTGCACCACCTGGCCCTATGATAGCTACGCCACTGATAGTAACACTTTTTGACTACTTGATTGAACCTTTTAACCACTTCGGTAAGAAAATATTTAGTAAGGCTTGATACATATGTTCCATAAATACACTTTTACAGATTTCTAATTATTTATTAGTGTAATGAGTATGATATTTTCAAATTTGTTATTTCATATTTCTTTCTCTTAAAACTTGAATATTGTTTGTTATTCTTTATTGTTTATTAATTAGGAAATATTTTTGCAATTAATTAAAAATTAATTAAAACGCAAATTCATTTACAAATTTCATATACAACGGTACGTATGTAAAGTGATTGTTATTTCCTATAGGAATGCTTTTATAATAAGACCTCTTGGACATTACGAAATGTATTTTTAAGAACAATTCAATTATCTTTAATGCAAAAAATGTATTATCATCGCATATTTTTAGACGTTCCTCTGTTTCACGACAAAACACGATAGGTTCACAATTTTATGTTAGCCGACACGGATTTTCTGCCCGAATATTCAAGTCTCGTTTCCAAAGCATTTTATGGGCGTAATTTTTTTTTGAAAAACTTTATTAAAACAATAGTAGCGAAAGCTATACGGCTAGATGGCTTTAAATTTTCAACTATATTTTCGTTTGAAAAATAATATAGTTGAAATTTGATAGGCGACTAGAGCAATTTTAATTTAGGCCATATCCACATTGAATTATGATCTAGTAACCACTTCAACATGACGTCACTCGGGGTTAAAAAATTGCATTTTTCGGTAAAAATTCATCTTGCAAATAATTTAGGTTGTAACAAATTGAAAATTGTAATTATAATGTATTATGATGATTAGGTTTTGACGTGACAACGTCTTAAATTAGGTTGCGGCTCGGAGGCACTCATGAAAAAGTGTAACGCCCGGTAACGTTACGATGAGTCACCGAACAATGACCGGTCCGCCGCGCGCGCAGCACTAGAGAATTAGGCGCATTGAATCGGCGCGTGCGCGTGCTTGTGTCTCTGTCTCTGTCGTTTTAGTAAACAAAATATATTTTCTGTAGTTAAAATTTGTGCAATTCTTATTTTCATTCAATTCCTTGTTCCTATTGTGCAATTTAATAATATTCATATCAATAAATATTCTACCGAGAAAAAGACGTTGTCACGTAAAATTTTCGCCCGTCAAACCGACTTTACAGGCAACCATTTTTTTTTACTTTATATACACAATTTTTTTTACGATGAACTCTTTTTTCTCAAATATTTTACAAACTATTTCAAATTCGCATCAACAAATCTGTATGCATTGACATTTAAATATTTATTTATTATTGAACCCTCTTGGTTCTCCCTCTTATACCCTTCTAAAACTGATAGAACAGACAGTAATGTATATTAATGTCTAGATAGACTATAGTTATAGCCGAATGGAAAACCCCAAACTTTATCCAAAACCCAACAATAATGACATTTCAATATTCTAATAGTTACAACAAAAACGTTTACAAAACAAAAGTTAATGTAAACGTTAAGCTCTGATATGGTAAAGTCTATTTGTGACATTCTTATTTTTTACGCTTGCTATCATAGTAAATTATGTTACTGCGGTCGGTGCCTCGGGATAATACCTATTGCCTGGGATTTCGCTTACATTCCTTGAAGCGTGTTTATTTTGTGTATTCTTATTCTGATTCAATCCAATGTGTATGATGAAATTGGGTGTCGCGGTGTTAGCGAATTATTTTTAGAATATAATATCCACGATATACCTGAATTTAATATCGCTTTAGCAATTTGAGAAAACACACGAATCTTAAGGATTTGATTCTAGAATCCATTCGAAGTAGAACATTAAGCCTAAGCAATAATGTTTTTTATTTAAAGCTTGCTGTAAACTAAACGTATATATTATAAGAACTTACTCAACAAACAACCAAAAAATAAAAGTAAAATGTTACTAATTCACTTTAAAATCCGCTGTAATATAATCACATTATGTAATCTAATGTGCATTATTTCTTGAAGTCTTAAAAATATTTATTCACATTTAATTACTGCTTATATAACTTCAATGAATAATACATCAGTATATAAGGGACTACACACAAATATTGCTACTTATATAATTACTCACAATAGTTATTAGGTATAAGATCAGGCTCCGCGTCGTCATGCTCAGTGGGTTTATCCAGCTGGGCGGAAGGGGGAGCTTTCCTCGGCGCCCGCCGCCGCCGCGCCGCCCGCCACGCGGCCACCGCGAGCGCTAGCGCTGCGCCCGCGCCGATAACCGTCGCACCAGCTGCGCCGGCGGCACCTGCGCCGAGAGATGTTTCTGATGCTGCAACATTAGGGACCGTCTTCACTTTACTATACTCATTCATATACAATGTTCAAAAGTACTATCTGATGGTGAAAATGTTTTCAATAACTGAAATCTAAAGGCTAGTTACTGTGCTTGGCCTGATAAACTAATTGCAAGTAAGATTATACAATTATCTTTTCCAAAAAACATCGTCACACACCGTAGGAAAATATGAAAATTTCTATTGTTCAACCAAATAAAACTAAAGTAAGAAATCAAGAAAGGAAATATAAAATCCAACTTCTTTATTGCACACGTCATAATCCAGTAATGGTGGAGGAAATGGTATAACATCTGGATTTCGAAATGAAACCAACACCGCAGCGGCTAATAAAAATATAATAAACGTTAATATCATAAAACATGCCATTTGAATAAAAATACGCTCGCTGCACTATAATTTAGTGATCCAATTACGGGTTAAGCTTATCGAGCGCATAATTACGTCTGCGAGAGGAAATTTATGTTATAAGGAATAAAATATTATTATAGTGAATATAACATTTCTTTTACAATGAAATAATCCAACAGAATTTCACTGAATGTTTGTCGCTATCCTTATAATACCTTGTTTAACATATACACCTTATAGTCATTTTAAAAAGTTTAAAAAATTAATAGGTATTATCAGATACTGTTTATGCAACTGCAAACACTTTAACCGCTTGCACTCTATAAAGATGGAAACCTAACATCTTGCAACGGTGCAACGGAATTATTAATAGTCTTTATTAACCTCGGCACAGCTACATAATATTACAAAAACAGACGAAACTTTTCGTCCACAGATGATGCTTGCCAGAATATAATCGCCAGATGGATCGTTAAATAAACAGAAGGATAAGTGCAGTGGAGCGGGAAGTTTGTGCCGGCATTCTGGTAACTCCCAACTTATGAAATTGCCGGGGAACTCTGCACTTGCTTAAATTTCGGACGACATTCTTCGACTGTTTAAATATTAATTATCTCGGCTCTAATAAGGTCCCGCAGCAGAGTTGGCTATTTCGGTGGCAGACCTGGAATGTGGGTATTGATTTGTTGCTTTAGTGCGGTGCGTTTACTCTTCTGTGGCTTTAGGCTGAGATACAGACGCATTTTATTGCGTAATAAGAATTAATTGATATTATTGTATACAATCATCATCATTTTTGATGATGATTATCTTCATAGAAAATAAGCATTTTATGCATGCCGAGTCTTACCTGGCGAAGATAGAGTAAGAGGCTAGTTCTTTATATTTCTTGTGAAACTATAAGCTGTTGCAAACTGAATTTATCAGTTTATACGAAAATTGACATTACAAGCAATCGGTTATCTTATAAGAACTTAATAGTATTGTCATAATATTGCATTACAACCTTGAATTCTATAGACATAATAACACAATTTTTTTTAGCATATTTGTTACAATATTTTGCAAACTATAAAACAATATCATTTACCCGAAAATGGTCTTATTAAGCCATATTCATTTCAGCAATTTTTTTGCCGATTAAAGTATCAGATACTGAACCGTTAAACAGGTCTCTTTAGAATTGTTTTTGATATTTTATTACAAAACAACGTCGAAGTCTATTATATTGTAAAGTATAGAGGTTGAGTGCACTTCACATTTGTCTTCCTGTTCAATTTGCTTAATGGGCAAGAAGGTAATATCTTGTATCTTTGAATATATAATTCCGTCGTAAGCCCTTACACTCATCATGATCTAAGGTTGCAGTTGATTGGCAACACTATCGAATAATTAAACTAATTATGGGTAATTTAGCAGTGACCATTAAAAATATATTCGATACCATCTACGCACGTACAACTTTCCAAGTGGTGTCCGAAGCAAAATGGAATAATTTGCATCTCTTAATCGAATATTCGGGCCAATAATTTAACAGAAGCGTCTGCGGCATTGAACGTGATCATATTGACCACTTTTCCCAATATATTGTGTCCGAATTTCATCCAGCAATGAATGCATGTTGTGACCGCATCCAGTCGCTGCGGTCCCACGCGGATGCTTGCGATGCGTCACGGTACGTTTGAATTATTAATGTGGAATAGGGCAATTTCTAAATTATCTTTGATTGAATTAAATTTTCACTTTATATTTTATAGGATTATGTATCGGAGGATTTATGAGATGAAGTTTTGAAATAGTGCAAACATATGATATATTTTTGCTTATTACAATTTACGTTTATTGATTAATTAAACATTAAACATACTTTCAATATATATTGTTCAGTAGATGGTTCTATCAATGTATAAACAATATATAAAAACATACATTTTAACCTTTTAAATCAATAATTGATATAATATTATTATCCACTCAACTTCAGCTTATATTTTCTTCGTTACACCTCTTTGTAAAATGGTGTGCGCAATTTATCTATTTAATACCACACATAGTTTTACAACTACAATTTGAAAAATAATATTTCAAAGGGTTTTAATGGTTCACTAGCACTCATTAGGGTTCAGATTGGAGTTTCGAACTTTTAATTGTAAAACTGCTGTTGTTTCCTGCATGTAATTTAAACTTGTATTTCATACTAAATTGTCATGTTACCGCGATGGGAAAGGCTTCTTTGAATACTTTGAGTTGTATGATATTTATTTTTAATGCTACAATTTTATTTTAAGCTAGTTGTGCGTTGCGAACGAAACCGCGGGAAATATCAAGTATTTCTATAACTCATGTCATATATAATCATCATTGTCAACTATCATCAAAATTGCTTTGTGATTTTCGCCTGAAAGAATAACAAATATAGATACATCAATCCATCCGCACTAATTTTCGCATAAATTATATCATAATATGCAAAAATTAAATATAGAAACTAAACTAAGGGCTTCTTTTATAGTTATCCTTCATATTAAAAGATTAAGCAAATAAACATTTGTATTCTACAGACTGTACGTATAAATAGACACAACTAAAAGCACCCTTTCACATTTCCAAACGAGGTATAACCCGCTCAAATTGGGAGTGACATATACAGGTGTCTTGAAGCACTCCGTCAGAATGGAAACTTCAATAATTAATCCTGTGCGCAGGTGCGTTCAGCCTATGCAAATTCCATTGCTCGAGGCATCCATTCCTTTACTGTTCTCATTTGAATTATTTCAATCCCGCCAGGTATATTTGGTGTTACTTATTGGAAAAATGGTACGGCTTTCGAAGTTAAATTATATATTTTTTTTATTTATTTTTAAATTTTTAAGGATACAAAAAAAATAAAAGGATACAAGGTGAGACGTTACCATGCTACCTGGTGAAAGGCGCAGGTAAGGATACTGCCTCGTGATTTAATTTTAAATTATTTTTTATTAGGAATATTTTTCGCTGTTTTGAACAGAATATTATATTATTTCGTATGTGTAATTTTGTAGATTCATCGTTGAAAAAAACATATATAATCTATAGTAAATCTGTGTAAATGTTATCGTTATGTCTATTTGAAGCTATAGCTGTTTCTCATGAAGAGTAAAGCAAACTGGCTGCGAGAAATTTTTCCCACCTTTCACCATTCAAACTTCAATTAATATTAGAGCATCCCTTAGGCGTTGCGAAGGCATTGAAATACGAATCCTTTTTAATAAACCAGTTCAGCGAAAGAAAAATACTACACGAATTCATTTTCCTAAATACATCCTAGAGATAAATAATACAAAAATAAAAGAAAATATTTATCTTGTAGAAATTACACTATTTTTTCTTTGTGTAAAGGCATATATTCGTTTTATTTTTGTAGTAAACTTCTATTCAATTGTTTGCGTGTATTATTGAAATAGGAAAATCCAATGTATATAATATTTTAAGAAAAAATTACTTCGTCAGATCACTACTTGGGCGAGGGCGATGAAGTTATGATTGCTCTATGTATTTAATAATTTCGTATGTGTTATTGGTATGGCATAAGAAAAATCAAAACTTATATTATAAGGCATGAGGCACTACTGTTTCCAACTCGTACCCTCGAGGTGGCTAACGCATCAAAGGACGTCAGCTGAGAAGGTGGGCGGATGGCGGACCGCTAGTTTGTTAATAAATAAAGGCAATATAATAACCGCAAACAAACTATTCAGATCTGTCATCAAATGACATTTACGAAATGTGTAGTTTCGATTTTGATCAAAAGATCCTCATAGGAATATAAAAAAAAATACCTAACGCAACGAGCCTATTCTGTATACGATGTAATAAGATGTGAAACTTCGTGTTGTGTGAGCATCATTGTTCGAAATCTGAATTTTATTTACTCCTTTTTAATAGAAATCTATAATATCATGCCCTTACTAATAAATTCGATTATAAATTACGTTTATATCTATTTACTCCTTCAACTTGGAGATAAAGTTATGAGAAAAAATAAGGAAATAGGTAAACGAATAAATTGATGAAAATAACCTTGTCTTGTAAATCGTTACACAAACAAAAAATAATACATTTAAGAGGTATTTTAACATTGTAATTTTTTAAAAGCATTCCCAATTAAAAAAAGCCGTGGAAGCGTTAGCCAAGTAATTGATAACAACTCAAAAATTAAAAATATCCCAGAAACAATATTGTACAATCTGAAATTGCTTTGGCTCTGTTAAAACAGGAAAAGGTTGCTTATAAAAATGTTTTATAATTAAATCAAATCAGAATCATGGTTTTTTGACGCGAATTTTTGTGTACATTTTTTATTCAAGTGGCTTTTACAAAAAGCTCTCTTGTTTGTGAAAGACTACTGAAGAAGAAAATGGATCGATATTGAGGCTTGAATTTTTAAAATATAACACCGACTTGCCTTTCTGACACAACCATTTGAAAATTGTTACAAAAACACCATTAATTATTTTTAGAGAGATTAGAGAAGGAGAAATTAGATTAGAGAAGGAGGAGAAAGGAGAGAACAAGTGCATTATTTGTATAACAATAATTTACCAGGCGGTATTTTGTCATTATGCAGATCATTAAAAAGATTCAGTGTAACTACGAAAATAAACATACAAATACAAACTTATAGTGTTTTTTAAGTGGAGAAATCAATAAGTAACAAAATCTTAATTCTAAATATGTTTTGTTGAGTTTATATGCTGGTTTAAATTATAATTAGTCTATACTATTACATATATGTTAAAAAGCTGTTATATGAATTACCAGCGACTATATTAGAGTAGGGAAATATATCTTAAATGTTAGTGACTGCGGTTGCTGACTGTACCCGATAATATATTTATAAAATAATTAAAAGTCGCCACAACTGTCGAAGTTTAAACAGCGAGGCACGTCCGGCCCGCAGTAATTTGTTTCTTATCAGTTGAAGCAGTTCTTTTCCGAAGCTCCCATTTGTACAACAAAGCGCTTTTACGAGGCCGTTTAGTTCTCAAACAACTAACTATTAACGCTAACTGAAACTGAAGTTTCTCTGGTTTATATAATTATAATGTGATGGTGGATTTTAACTTTCAAATATGATTTGCGAGTTCATCGTATTGGTAGCTAAAACTAACAAAAGCAAACGGTTAAATATTGAATTGAAACGCCCTGAAAAGTAATAAATTAAATACTAATCCAGTATATTTTACGTGATTATTTGAGTTGTTCTGTTCTCAATATACTAACCTACATAAACACAAATATGTAAAACAATTTTATTTACTCCTTCTTACTTCTTGCCACCAAAAAAGAAAAAAATATGTTATTTACTTTGTGGGACTCATAAATCACTAAATAGCATAAAACATTCGATTTCCGCCATCAGTGTGTTTGTACGCTTAGATGTTAAGAATTACGCAACAGATAGAATAAATAGAGTGATACAAGGGGAAGGTTAATATAATATATATAAATATCAGGTATTATTGCACCCGCACCCGGGGCGGGTCTCTAGCATAACATTTAGATAGTAAAACATTTTCCTGACTTAGCTACATTGATGAATACGGTAGCTATGAACTACAGGGCTATGTGATCGATTCGATAGAATCATACAGAAACTCTTGGCAAACGAAAACCAATCAAAGTAACAGAAATTTAATTCACTTCTTTGTATGGACAAACGCAACGATACATGTCTCCATCTTGTACAGAGAAAATAAACTTATAATAAAGCTGAATCAAAGAAAAGGATAACGTTAAAATAGCAGTTTTAGATACCTCATGTATCTATGTCAGGCGATTGCGAGTGGAGCGTGCGTAGCGCGCAAATTGCCACAAATTAACGCCGAACCGGCAGTTTGCATGAAATTATTATAAATATTAATCATGAGCGCGTATTAATGATTGAAGTTGCCCGCGGCTTAAAGCCACCGTGGAGCTGCGAAACGCGAGTTTGTATGAAGAGTTAGCGAGGATTGCTAATTAAATTGGAAATAAATGGAGACTGACGCTAATACAAGAAACCTGTCTGTGTTATATCTGCAAATAGACAAGAACATATTTTTCTTTATAGGCTGCTCATATTATTATGTAATTCTTCCAAAAAATAGTTCGGTCTTTGCTCAATTTATGCTCAACGAAATTATCCATTACCCTGCAAAATGTGGTTGTAGCTTCAGCCAGATGCATCAGAAGTATGAGTTAAAATTCTTTTCACTTTTGAGATACACAAATTCCTTTTTATCGATTATCAAGGCTTACTGTATTTCATCTTGTGCACCTTTTCATGCAATTTAGCTCAAATGCTACTTTTTATTTAATGTCAGGTTCTATAGTATTATTATTTTTTTACAAAAATCAAATAGTCATAATTGTCATTGCGTATAAAGGGTATGTTATTTGTTTTTCTTTATGAAAAGTTACCACTCGATTCTAAATGTTTTGTTTTCACGGGAAGCCATAAGAAAATAATAGTAAGACTATAGAGAACTAGCCGCCTTTTAACCAGATTTTTTCATCACATGGACTCTCTCGTGCCTGGACATATTTAACGGCGTCAGTTCATTATTAAAGTAATGCGTTTGTTTAGAGGCCTCTTACTATAATGTATTCATTCAGAGGCACACGCACACACCTGTCAAACGAGCGTTTCGTACCGTAGAAGGACAGCTTTGACAATGAAATGAATACATTTACTGTGTCACGAAAGAGATGGGATTGAATTAGATCGCTCAGAATATATTACTGTCGTGAAATTTTTGGTTGTACGCGGCCTTTTATAGGAGTCACTGACAGATACCTGGAAATGTCAT
>NC_052102.1:1713400-1789866 GCF_012273895.1 Zerene cesonia | reverse complement strand
CACTTTATTCACCAATTTATTTTATAATAATCAGAAAAACACACACGTCTGTTATGCGCAGAGTCCGGAAGGGAAGGGGATTAAACACACTTGCAAATAAATAACTTATTAGGTTTATCAGTGATAATATTATGCGTATGTTCAGATCCCAATCCAATAAAAATATATACAATTATTTTACAACATTGCTAAACAGGGACACAACTGAGTAACTTACAATTTCTATTAAGTTTAAGGTTATAATGATAGTAAAATATTTTGAACACTGAGATTCGCATTGACCAGTACAAAAACAAATAGTTTTCACAAAACACCAAAATATGATTAATGTATTTTTGCTACTCATGTAATACCTTATCTTCAAACATCCCTGGAGAAAATAATGTCATAAGATTTCATCCCAAAAGCTCAGAGCATACATAATATTCGTATCTTCTTACGAAATATATCCAATTTGTATGTAAGAGTACATGTCACCTGATTAGTAGAGGGGTGAGGTTAATGAATAAATTAGTGCAATCAGCAAACAAATCTTGTTACGCCTCTCATAAATAATAACATCGGTTGATTATGTTATTTAAATTAATAATTCCATTTTGATAATCTTAAATGAAGGAAAACATAATTTATTCAATTAAGTTCAAGATCCTGAAAATCTTGAAGAAATAGAAAAAAAGAAAAATGTACATTCAGTAACAACATTGGTAATAAATATTTAGTAGTTATTTTTGGTTATTTCATTGTGTTATAAACCAGCAGGTATGCTCGTTGGCAGAAGTGCATACTTGATGTTTAGCGTAGACACATGTAGACATCTACATTGGCGTAGCTTGGGCTACGATATCAATATTAAATATTCACTTGCTACAAAAAAGCAACAGCTTGCTACAAAAATAAATAATGAAACATACCAACACTTATATCTACGTTCTTAACAATATTATAACACTGTTTCTACACACGACAATTCTAGGCTACTGGTTTATAATTTACAGTTTTGACAACAAGGCCGTGGCTTGTTTTCATACAACGACACTATAATTAGAGGCCATATACCCGAAATCTTGTAAAATTATTTCCAACACACCTATTCACAACATACGTTTTTGTCTTGTACTACAATATCATCACATATTTCGATATGTTATTCAATTCATCATCATTCCTATGCTGTGTTCTAGTTATTCCGTTTACGAGGTAGCCCAATCATTTTATGCAAATTGCCTTGACCTAGACCTTGCCTCAAAAATATTTTGACTTAGCTTACTGGCCCGCGGCTAAATGTTCCATTCTTTTTTTTTTATTGCAACAGTAGCTTGTGCCTTTGCCCAGTCTCTCTCTCATCTCTCTCTAACAAATATTATCAAAATTTGTTCAGATGTTCAGTCCAGAGCTTATGTATGGTTTTTATTAATCATATTAATCATATCATTCATGAAATTTGCTTTTAGGTATTAGACTTAAAATGTCATCCACTTACAAAGCGCTGTCAAGTGGGGAGTAACCCAAAGGGATCTCTCTCATATACCTTTTGCCATATTTCAGGTTCTGGGCAGTACAATTTTTGTTTGTAATTTATCTTTGCCTCTACAAGGCCAGTTCTGATAATGAATAACTATTCTTGGATGTATCAAATAACGTTACCAAGTATCAAAGTAGAAATAGTAAAGGATACTAAATCATAATCCTTTCTCTTTATTCAAATTATAATTGCGAAAGTGTCTAACCTTCGTACTTCGTCTTGGAAAACATTACCCGCCCTCCTCCCTCTGTCGCAGTCGGATAAAAACCAGCCCAAAACTTACAGACGATCGATATAACACCGCCGCTAACGTCGACACCTTTTTATATGATAATTTAGCAAGCAATAACGATCATGATCCAAAGTTTAAAGCGATTGAAAGCTGATGAATATTCCATCAATATCACGTCATATAACCGTAAAGCGCTGCATCGCTGAATTATAAATGCCATATTTCCGTGGATCTGTCGGATTAATTACTGCGCGGAAAAATACAATAGCCCGAAATAAATCATCGATGAAGCTCAATAAGCTGTGATCGTTTCACCGCTTTTTTTTTTCTTGTTTTTATTATTGACATGCACGTTACGTACGGCTCGGTATTTCGCGATAGCAAAATAGAAACGTCTGGTTTATTTGTAGTCTATGGCAGACGCATATTTTTTATTTATTTAGTAGGTTAATACTTTTAACTTTCTATCATAATTCGATGATATATCCGATATATCCAATGAGTTTCTATGATTATAATTAGAATTAAATTAAAGAATAAGGTTGTAAATTTCGTAGCGATGTAATAGATATATTTTATGCCTCATCGATAAAAAGTAATGGAACATTTAAATTGAATTCAATGAAATACAAGTATTTAATATGAATTGGTGGATTTATACAAAAACTAAATTTATAAAGCTGCAGCAGCTGCTTAGCTGTATCAAAAATAATTATATGTTTAATTTCCTTCTACGCTTTTTAAAACTTCCACTGAATCCGGTTTTAGATTCTCTTAAATATTTTTCATCTTATAATTCTTTATCTTAGTGCGATAACTCATAATAACGTGTATACGCTATAATATTTTATATTTAGCCAGTGTACACACTGTGCTCTTATCTCACTTATTAAGGCTCGTTCACATGTAGCCCGACCTATCCGACTGAATAATCTACTCATACAAATATATATTTGGACGTTACCGTCTAAAATGGCGGAGGATAGCCTTTTCTTCCATTTCAAAACGTGAAATATTGTCATGTAATTGATAATTGAATTTAAACAAAGAGTGCATTTTATTAATATGCGTTTTGTGACTGTTAAGTAAAAAGGCAAAATTTAATACAATTTTTTCACATTTTATACAAATTATAAAATTATACACTTCCCTAATAATTATTAAAGGTATCACTATTTTTGCAAGAAGTTTAATTAGATGAATTTAAAATATGTTTAACATCGTACTATTAATATCTTTATAAAAAGAAATTACCAATTCCAACAATAATCCTAGAAGACTCGGGACTTCATAAATAATAAAACGTACATTTATTCAATATATTACTTAAGAGTCTCTATTATTTATTCAGACGTCAATTTCTTAAATAAGTATAATATTTAATCGTGCGACTCCAAACGTTTCTGTTCGAGTAGCCTTAACTAAAACAGTGCTTCTCATTTGGCTCTAATGCAGTGCACCGGTTGTTTATTAGTCCAGCCATTAGCACGGTATGTTTTAAAGAATTAAAACTCCAAAATAAGGAATCTTATTACGTAAACCGTGTTAGCTTTATTATAGTCTTTTTTTGGATCATAGTCGTATCATGGAAAGCACTACCTCTACCTGCCTGGTGGCATTTTGGGTGGTCCCAAATGATTTGATAAGAGGAAGAAACGGTGGTAAGATTAAGGAGAAGGATATGGGGCTCCGACTCCCCCCTCACCGTAGGAAACACATTCACATGTTACTATTCCATGCATGTCCTCTGTGAGGATGTGGTGCCTTCCCCGGTGCGAGCTGGCTCAATTCGTTGCGAAACATCCTCAACTTCCATATAACAAAAATCATATCTTGTGAATGTAAATGTGAATGAAAAAAATAAATGTGAATGAAAACTTTAAACATTTTTTCGAGCAATGATATATACAAACAGTATGTCTAAACATTCTGTTTCTTTATTTAGATAGGGGCTTGGGCTGTACATATTCATTAATAACATTTATTAATATATACATAACATTTTAGTCTCTTGATACTTGTAGTTAAAAGAGTAATAGCCCTTTCACAAATAGTAAAATTTAATTAAATACATAATATGTTTATGTTTGTGAACGAATCACAAGCTACCGCCATTTAATAAGCAATCATTTGGAAAAAGAATAAGGATTTTTGGAACTGATGATATGGGAATTTAATAAAATATTAATAAAAGTAATAAAAGTTATTGTTATATGTAATATATTTAACATTGGTAATTTCACAAATTTATTGTAATTGTATACGTTATGTTGAAGTTAGTCAGTGTTTCTTTCCTATTAATATTTTACACGCGAAATTTTGTAAGAATGCATCGATATTTGTTATTCTTCACGTAAAATTAGCTGGTCGGATCATTATGAAATTTAGTATAGAGAAATATTATAGTCTTGCATAGCACATATACTACGTTTTACATGGGTTTCACGCGAGTAAAGCCGCGGATTGCAGCTAGTTTACAATATCTTCAGTAGCCAAAAATATATATTGTACAAGTATATTATAATAAATACAACATACTAATTATAGTTGATATAAAAAAATCTAGGTATATACAACGATATAGGATCGGAGATCCAAAATCAGCTGGAGACTATGAAAATTTTTTGACATAGCGTTTAATATAAACATACATAATACATTACATATAATATCCATGTAAATATCCATAATATTGCATTTTCTACATCGTAGGTTGCAAACCACACATTGTTATTGAATCATCAGTCTCAAATATGTTACTTGAGTTTTTTTTAAACACAATGAACGTAACGCAGGCGATGTCTTCATAAATAATAGAACTATTTACCAACCTCCGATTCCCTATCACGCGGTTAGAGGTTATCCTCAAGGGGATCAGAGGCGTAATATTCATTCAAAGACCTTCGAGATATTTTACGACGCTACCATAAGGATTTATAGATAAAACAAAAGCAAGGTTGGTCTTGCACTTTATTAGGACACAGACTATAGAACGTATTTTTATTTAATTACTGTTTTTTCGCCCGCGGTTCTCTGGTGTACTAAATATGTACAGGCTTAGCGTTTTCCCCACATAGCTCTCTTTCCCAAGAGATTTCCGAAAAAGAAGTTATATTAGTTTCATTCTCGTGTCTCAAACTATCTCCATACCAAGTTTCATTCGTATCAGTTGAATAGGCATGGAGATGTGGCAGACAGACAGAGCTACATGAATTAGTAGGGAATTCGTTCACGGTATTTATATATGAGATAGTTTCATAGGTATTATGGTAAACCATTTCGCACAAAAAACTATGGACCTAATGTCGTGTAAGTTTTTGTGGGAATTACAACCCTTCTTCATCTAATCATTATAACATCCTATTGTTAGAAATTCTCATCTTATGTCAGCAAAATACTATTTGATGCGAAACCGACACAACTTACTTACCGATTGAACTCGTGTGAAATTTTGTTTAAAGAAATACTTTAAACAAAATTAGCATTATTCTAGGCAATAAACAATTTCAAGCATTCGTGTTGACATCCTACGCTTCAATTCGCAATTTATTTAAAAGTATTCTATAAATATCGACTATATGATGTTGTTATCAAAAACATCGGGAGCGAAATTTACGTTTGAAACGAATTCACCACTCCGAAGTACATTTCACTCAGCTCTCGAATACCTGGATCGAACTGTTTGTTTTCAATTTCCTTCAAAAATTATTGCCGTCTGTTTATTTGTGCCCTGTACAAGTGTAGATAGAGACTGGCCGGAGCAACGTAATCCTTTGGGTTCTTACGAAAATTGGTTTTAACGAAATTGGACAAAAGTCACGGAGCCATTTTTCATTTATATTTAATGTATTGAGTACTTTCGCAATTGATTAAGTAAATATATATAATAAATTATGTCTCGTCTGATGCTCGATAGATAGACTGTACGGTTATTTGGGAATTTATCGCAACAGGAATTAATCATCATTGTATAGAGGTAAGAGAAATTATCTTTAATACGAGTACAATAGTGTAATTAATCATAAAAGAACTGCTAATGTTTTCTTAGAAATATTTGCGAGTTCATGTGATTTATATAATGTTTGATAAATCATTGTGTTTCGAAAATCAGTTAGCAAGATAAAGATGAAGCATGTGAATTGATTTGCGGTACATCTGGTTATTGTGGTAAAGGGGTTTGAAAAAATGAACACTAGTAAAGACGTCTTGAAATACCACAAACCTCTGTGAGACAAGATTGTGGTTTTCAGGCTTAAGGCATTAAGGTATAAGTATAGTAATAAAAAGGAGGTAAATCACAAGAGAAGGCAGAACATTAATTTATGAAGTGACACATCCTACTATAATATTATAAATGCGAAAGTTTGTAAGGATGTGTGTGTGTTTGTTGCTCTTTCACGCAAAAACTTCTGAACCGATTGCAATGAAATTTGGTACGTAGACAGCTGGACAAATGGAATAACATATAGGCAACTTTTTATCGCGTTATCCTACGGGATACGGATTTACGCGGGTGAAAACGCGGGGCGCAGCTAGTACTATCATAAAGTAACTTTCTCCTACAATTTTTATATAAACAAAAAATCCGATTTAAATCAATCCTGGCTTCCTGTGCCCAATATTTATCGAAGCCTAACGGTCCAATGGGCCACCCAAAATCCATGAGCCAGCTAAACGAGATCAAACGTGCGATATTAAAAGCTTCCAAACAAGTTCTGTAAGGAGTTTTGGCGGCCGTCAGGCGAGAAATTAAAGGTCCGATATCTTAAAGGCTGGTCATGTGACTGATAGCCTATTTTTCGGGATCACTTGCGAATTTCGCTTCAATGATTGCGAAATAATAAGTACTAATGTAATGTTTGATTTCAGTTTGAAGCAGTGACGGATTGAGGCAATTGAATGTTGGTATTGGTAAAACCTTCTTAATTTACGTGAACGTAAACAAAATAAAAAATTTAAAAATATTGATATTTTCTATATTGGAGATAGACATTACTGACATTGCGGCCATCTATCTGTTAGATTTTGGGTTATAGTATGTAAAGAAACACGGTATAGATACGAGTGCTGATCACCTGATTCTTTCAGTAATAGGCGTTCCTTACTTCCCGTAGTGTTAGTGAGAAGTACTTGCTCTTATAACTTGTATATAAACTCACGAGACATCACGTGCTACTGGAGTATATAAGTCCATAATTGCTGAATGCATTGCCGCAAGCACACAACGCTTCAATGGATATTGTTGTTGCCAATTTAGCTAAGCTTAAGGTCAAATTCGGTAAGCAAACAAGTCTCATCCAAGGCATCCTGAGAGGCTCTTGATTAATCTCGCTGCTGGATTGAGGGAGTTTAATTAAAAAGGGATTATACGGAGGTTGCACTCGGCCTACATGTGCCGTGCTATCTGAGTGGCTTTAGAGGAAGCATTAATCCTTAACCGGAGCTGTACGCTCCTTGGACTTTTAAGGTTTTTGCGTTTATGACATTTTGCTCTTGGCATATTTCTTTATTATATGTTTATTAATGAGTTTGCGAATTCATTTTTGTATCATATTTCAAATATGTAGAAAGATACTATGTTGCAAATATAGAGCTGGTTTAAAATAAAGTTTGGAAGTGTTGGTAGTTTATACTACCAGACAAAGCGCGGGTTTGAAACGAGAAAAAATATTCATTGAAAGAATACATCTACATACTTATTGCTGAAACGAATGTGTGTGATTTTTGGATTATATACCAAATTAATAAGAAGGTTGAGTTTCTATTTTCATATTTTAATGCGTAAAATTGTAAACAATTATAATGGACACAATGATAATTATATTAAAACAACATTAATCGAACAACTCCATTAGCCAGCTAATTTGTAAGAATAATCCGGTCTCATTTTATTTCGTAGTAACGAAAAATTACAAGACTCGTTGGCGCAAATGTTTGCGGAGCATAAAGAAAATCACGGTTCCACCAAGGCATCAAATCTTCGGTACATTTTAGCCGCCACTTTTCTCGTAACTTATATTCTCCCGACGAGCCTAATGTTTTTCCTTGGGATAATAATTGTAGGGATAAGGGAGAAAGCGCCAACCATCACTTAGTGTGGCCCGCTATCCCGCGAGACGGCTATGCTTTATAAATTGAGTTGTGCGAATCGAATCGGGAGTATTTACGGGCTATTTTAAATTGTAATAAAACTTTTATTAGTACGCGTAATATCATTAGGTTATTTTGGCGTTATCGTGGCGAAATGTTTCGAATAAAACCGAATTCATGGAAACAATATGTGATAAAATCCATCTCTTACCCAATACAGCGTATTCAAATCCCATTAAATGAAACATTCCACACGTCTAATATATCGTGCGTGCTTGTGACAGCAATATTAAATGTAAGTGAAGTCCTGCGTCAACAAGGGCATGGGACAGACATTTCTAATGTATTTCAAAGAGGAATTGCATAAGCTCCATTTACATATTTTTTCTACTTCCAAATAGATCTATAATCTAAGACATTTGCGAACCACTAAATTTGCATATCGTAAAGAAATGTTTTAAAAAATCTTGCAAATAAATTGACCTTTAGAAGCTTTATGAAACTATTTAACTATCACATACCTGTCCGTTTCTCCGGATCCCTAAAGAGGATGTCTTCTAATGGAGTGGGGGGTGACCTCCCCTTGCTGTTCACCGCCACAGCTGTTAGTCTAAACCGTACGTCCCATTCAAGGCCCCGAACCGTCCATATCGGCTCTTCAGATGTAAGGTTTATCCTGGAGACAAAATTATAATGAGCTATGGAATTATACAATATAATTCTTAGACAGACACGCCTTGAAGGTCGAATATTGGAGATTGGAACAGAGTAAGATAAAAAAAACGAAGAAAAGACGACGACAACAAACGATAACTTACGATTAATAAATTTTAGCAATCTGCGTTTATTGTATAAAAATCATTTAGTCCACACGTCGTTTTATTTGAAGGATACTGTGAGTTATTTCAAAATATATAACAAAATAAAAATGACCGTGTCCAAAAGTCTCTTGGTGAATCACAAATTATTATGGCACATAAAAATTGTAACAAATCGTTTAGAACGTCCCAAGAAGAATTATTGCTAATTACAGGCTTTAATTAAAATGTTGAATAAAGATGTTCTCCTTGTATATTAGATATGCAAAAAGTCTGTGGCATCTTTGAAATAATTAGTTTATAATGACGATGTCGCAAAATCCACGGTCCAATGAATATTATTTTATTATAATAACATTAAAATTATGTTGTGTACTATTTACAAGTCTGATTTTTTTGAATTTGTGTGACAATTTCTATATTTTTTTTATCAAAACCTGAAATAATTCCATAACATAAAATAAATGTATTATATTTGTCGAAAATTTCAAATATCGACAGCCAGTTGACAGCTGATTAATGACCGTGAGGTTGGTACCAGAGGGTTCGATCCTCCATCCTGCAAAATATTCTGATGTAAAATGTATTCTTACAGCTTGGACTTTCATGAATGTGGTTTTAAAAGAACGGTAGATTTTATTGTTTAGAGTTCATATTAAAAAAAAATTATTGGCTGGCTGTTTGGAACTTTCGTATTTTATGTTTGAAACGTTCTCACCCAAAAACCGCTCGACCGATTTGAAAAATGACATGGGGTGATATGGGGCATATATGTGTCACGGGCAAAGCAGGTGCGAATAGCTAGTCTATTTCGAAATGATATCGGACATCTGAAGAAGAAAAATAAGCGACTGGAGCTACATTTTGTTCACATTACAAGTAAATTACAGTCGAAATATTTAATTAAACCACAGAAAGTTTTCTTTCCAAGACCTCCTTTTCTGTGCGGTAAAATATTATTATTAATGAGATTCAGGCCGTCTTTTTAGTGTACGTTTGGGTATTGTTCTAAAACATTGTAACGGTCCTTGATATCTACCTCGTGTATTATTTGCATATTTTATTATATAGGTATTAAAAAACTTACAATAAAATCAGTACACGTCTTCAGCGCCAACATTATAAAAATCTAAATTGAATTATGAATTGTCTTTTGTTTTTAAATGAGCGCGTTCGATTTATATTTTTTTTTTTACTGGCCAGTTATTAAATAAATGTATAAGAACTCCGTGGGCTACGAAGGAGAATGTATATGTGTTAATTTTTATACAGTCAGCAGCCGTATTGAAGAAATCTCGCAAATAAACATAAAGTAGACTATCGTTTATTGCTACAAATGTTATTACGTACACATTTCTCCTCAATAGGCAATTTCAATCCATTACTGTTTTTATGATGGCAATAGAGACATATTCTAGTCTACACTTTGTAATGTATGTGTTTCAATTTATAGTAGTTTTTTATACTCGTACAGGCAAACGTGGTTTTAGGATATTATAAAAAAATTGCGATAGGTAGATACATTCATCTTAGTTTTTTCGTATATAATATTTGTTTACATAAAAGAGAAATGAGATGCTAATCAACGCAGAGCAATAAGTAAAATTATTCGTTAACGTTTTATAAGACAATGAATTAGTGATTTAGAAAGAATAAGGAAGATAGGTACAAATTAGGTCAATTGTGTTGAAAGCTAACAAACTTCAGTTCGTAATAATATCCTCCTATCAATTTAAATTTACTTAAAATAACCTGTTTGTATGTTTTTTTTTAATAACATCAATACAGATATGCGGAGTATGAGCTAACTAGCTGCGCCCCGCGGTTTCACCCGCGTAAGTCCGTATCCCGTAGGAATATCGGGATAAAAAGTTGCTTATATAGTATTCCAGTTGCCCAGCTATCTACGTACCAAATTTCATTGCAATCGATTCAGTGGTTTTTGCGTGAAAGAGTAACAAACACACACACACACATCCTTACAAACTTTCGCATTTATAATATTAGTAGGATTTTTCGCGTAATGTTAATAGTCCACCCCGGCTTTGCCCGTGGTACAAACATATATAGGACTAAAAAATTACGTACATATCCAACGGTGAAATAATATTTAAAAACGATCCTGTTACTGAGATCAGCGTGTTCAAACAAACAAACTCTTCAGCTGTATATTACAACCTCTACATTAATTTAGTTAAAAAAAGCTTTTCGAACAAAAGATGCGAACAGTCAAACATTTGGCTACGTAGATAGAAAAGATCTTATAAGATACAAAGGGTGTCCGAATATACACCCATACAATATGTAGTCTTGTTAACTGCGATTGTCCGAGCCCCTCACGCCATTGTTCCCTTTCCTAACACCCTGTAGCTAAACCCTTTTTTGGGTCATTACCTTTAACGAATTATTTTTTATATTGTACGTCGTATTTCGTTTACATTGGCATAGATTGAAATGCTGTTTTGATTTTTGCTTGTCATTAGTTTTGTATGGAACTTATTTCAGTTTTAATTATTCAACAAGAACTTAGCTTGTATAAAGACAGAATCTACGTCTATACTAAAATTTATTTAAATTGGTTAAATCGTTTTGGCGTTAAAACGGAATAGTTAGAGACGGGACTCTTTTACTGAGTTCTTTGTCCGACTATCCGTCTGGCTGTCTGATCGTCTCTTACCAGCATGTAACTTATGAACGGTTATGTAGAGGAAATTTTCAGAAACGGAACATTTTTGTCAGAGCCACAACATCAAAACAAAATAAAAAATCGTTGGCACGGTCAGGCACGGTCGTTCTTGACCTTATTTGTACGGAACCATTAGTGTCTAGTCCCACTCGCTATTAACCGATTTTTATTTAAAGCAAATAAACCCAAAAATGTACAAAAGATAAAAAAGCAGTTATTTTCACCAGTTTAAAAGTGGAAATGTTACCGAATTTCCTATAATATTGTTTCACATTTCGCCGCATTCTGCTGACTCCTCACCATGTTATTACATTATCTGTTGGGTTTTAATGTATAATGAACGCTGTACGTTGTTCCGTGCTTAATGAGCGTTCCATGTTTACAGCTCATCTCACTTTCCGATATGATATATTTGGTAATGACGAACTTATACCTACCGTTAGCTCGCGTCCAAGTTCATGAAATAATAGATATTTATTAATCTTTTGAAATAGAATGGTCAGATTGTGACTTGCACTATTTGCGAATGCGTGCAGAAAAATACTGATCCAGGTGGAAGGGAGATAGATGCAGGTTGCTGGTGGTCGGTCGTTCTGGAAGCATTTGGGGGAGGCTTTTACACGGCAGTAGACGTCTTATGGGTGTGAGGACGAACGAAAATTTATAAAAAAACAAAAGGTATATATTCTTGCAACATACCATAGAAATAGTATTCTCATTACATCTGATTGGGTAAAACCGGATAAAGGAGGAACTTAGAGATGGATTAAATTTATTGTAGGTATACAATAACGTATCCAGCGTAGGATCTGTGTAATTATTACACTGCTCTTCTAGAAATGGATATAAATCCGTGTAATGGTTATCATTTATTCACTAGAACATATCTGTATAATGTAGCTACATTGAAAATCCACATGGATGAAAGCAAAAACATATTTTTTGCAAAGTTTATAGGATTTTCTAACCATTTTCAAGATTACTTCCAAACGTGTGTTAGATCCAGTAATCTGTTTATTGTTAAATCGCATTTGTTATGCTCAAACTAGTATAAGAATAAGATTTTGTGAATATTTGTTTGTTGTAAATCCAAGGTGTATTTTGTCCCTCATACTAACAAATTCGTCTGTCTGAAGTTCAAAATGGTCTAATGGAATGTAATTCAAAGATTTTGTCTGTCATTTTCAAGCGACAAAAAGAGTGTCAATTTGACTGATTTGTTTGTTTAGTTACTCAATAATGCCGTGTGGTTTCTAATAATTTAATTATGTTTCATAGGAAATATAGTGTACTAGCTGCGCCCCGCGATTTCCCGTAGGAATATCGGTATAAAAAGTTGCCTATATGTTATTCCAGTTGTCCACCCATCTATGTACCAAATTTCATTGCAATAGGTTCAGTAGTTTTTGCGTGAAAGAGCAACAAACACATACATATCCTTACAAACGTTCGCGTTTATAATATTAGTAGGATAGGATTATGCAGTATAGCATTGTAATGTTGTCTTTATACTTCAGTTTTAAAATGCTTTATATGTTTAATTTATATGCATGTTGTGTTTACCTTTTAAAGGTGTGTATTTAGTTCTTAATTTTATATTTACTTGAAGGTATTTATTGTAATACCTATTGGTGAACCACAAACAAAAAGGTGTGGTGATGGTTGACTTTTTCCAACCGACTTAGAAAAGGCGGAGGTTATCGGTTCGACTGTATATTTTTTGTGAGAACAGAACAGAACTTTTGATTTTCTGATATGATTTTGAATAAGATACAAGAAAAATAAATACGTAAAATATGTATAATATGTCTGTGATTAGACTAGGATTTAAATTATGAATACCAAAAGGTTATTTAAAATTATCAATAACGTATATTTTCAGAAATATACAGACATTTTTTTACTATTATTAGATTCTTGAAATAACATTTCACGTCAATTAATAAAGAATGAGATCGGATGGAAACGACGCGTCTGCAGCAGGGTAAGGGGCTTGCGGAACCAAAAAGTCTCTGATATTAAAACTCCCCTCTCCAGCCCTTGACAAACGCTGCTTATTAGTCAAATATTTTTTTAGAGTTCCACAGTTCATAGGATTACAATTTTTTGTATTTCCTTCCTGTTTAGAACATTATATCCAGTATGAGGCGTAATATTTATAATTAAATTACTTAATAAGTAAAAATTTACAATAGGTATAAACAAAATTCACTCCAAATTATATTTTATTGTTTACTAAAGTTTAATAAATGATTCTATTCTACCTACGTTAACCTCATCCTTGACTATGGAACCTTCGCTATAGTTTATTACTGCGCACAAGAAGTATGATTAGAGGCTTCATTAGCTCACTTTGAGTCCGCGTTAAAGTGGACTTAATGTCTATTCGACGCTATTAATATTTTATAATTAAACCTTTTTTTTATCGTATTTTTAATATCCGTCGCTACATGTTTGATAATATTTTAACTAATTATACGTAGGTACGTTAAATTAAACCTAAAACTTATTTCCAATAAACTACCTATATAATCTTATATTTCCAGTTCAAACTATCTCAAAAAATACTAAATAGCTTATAGCATAAGGTTATTCGAAAATTTAATTAATAATGTGTTATTAAATATTTGTTTTCAGAAGCATTAGTCACCAATACGATTTTTCCATGTATATATTAATTACAAATTATAGTACACCGTAATCTTACCGAGGTTTTCTGTCATCTCCAGAATATACTTCCAGTAGGAAATGCTGAGGCAGTCCACCATCAAATCCAGCGACGCAGGACACCTCCACAGAGTCCGACGTTTGGTTCCATAAGGTGCAGTTGCGAAGAGCGTGTGGCTTACCTGCGTACCACAATCAAGTTAGACATAGGATACAATTTTGTATGGATAATTTTATCAGCACTTAATTGTTGATTCAACTTGTAAAAATGGGTATTATTTTTTTCTATATATTTTTATCTGGCTTTTACTTGTGTCATGACTGAAACTGTGAACCATTACATATTATATGTTCGCATAAAAATGCACTTTCGTCATGCCCATGCTCATCGTTGTAGCAATAGGTTGAAACGAGATTCTTTTAATTTAATATTATTTCAGAAGACCTCACTTATTTCGCATAAAAAGCAATTACAGACGATTGATTTTTATCCGATAAATTATATTAAATGCTTACCAGCTGCGACCATTTGGAAGACGCACGGCGTGATCTGGCTGCCTACTTCATTAGATGCAGAACATGATAAAGTGCCGTAATCCAAATCCGCTACCGGCGTGTATCTACAAAAATATTACAAATTACACATCAAAACTCCAAAACACACACACACACACACACACACACACACATATGCAGATAAAACTAAAAGTATTTTTGTTTCCGCTTTTATTTGTCAATAATTTTTATTTTTTTGTTGACATTTCCTGGATGCTTTATGGAAGAGGGCGCTAACTCCTGACATACATTACCTAGTTTAGGAGTTAGAGACTCAATCAAATGTAGACACCGGTCATTCAACAATTTTGTAACATGTTCGTTAACGTCCAAAATTCAATTCACTTTATGATAACCTCAATTAGTGGCCCCTAGACGAAATATGCTGCTCAAATAGCTTAAGGTGTGGTCAGTTTTACCACGAGGTAACCGCTTAAATCCTTTACGTGAATGTCTGCATACTTTAGAGGGTAAGGGTTATACGGAGACCGCCTTATAGGCTGTTGTAGTCAATTTTAATCGGTTCATTCATTTCAACATTAGACACTGACTTCTTGGTGATATTATAATGTACTTGGAATTCAGTGCTGACGCGTTATATCGGATGTCCTGGAATTTTTCAGGACATGTAATATTTAATATAATTGCTTTTTAATAGTTCATTTAGCACTTATGTGTTCTATGTGCGAGTTAAAAATGTTTTTTTTTTTTCTTTCTTTCAAGGGTGTCTAACTAGATCGACCAATAGCATGCCCCATATTAATTTCACCAGTCTGTATACTTACTTTAGACTAGACGCACTCCCATTAGATGTATATCTATCAGCTGGCACGTCCAGGGTCTCGCCAGAGTTGTTGAACTTCCACTTGAAGACAGCAGCTGGAGGGTCAGCGTCCACCTCGCACACGATCACCACGGACTCTCCCCTCGCTGCCCCCACCACTGAAACGCCAGTGGTACTACCACTCCTACAGGATGGGGCATCTGTCAAACAATTTATAACATCTTTATTATTATAATTATTAAGCAGGCATTATTATTTTTAGCAATTCATTTTTTTCCCAATGCAATTGAATATGAGCATAATATTATAATAAATATAGTTAAAAAGCCTAATTATACGAGATCCTTGATCAGGATAATAAGAATACCTATCCTTAATAAGTTAATTTTGAATCCTTTCATTGAAAGTGGTCTAAAATTGAGTCTACATGAATGGGTCGGACATACAAATATACAAACAAACAGATTAAGCGAATAAATTGGTAATTGTTTTTTTGTATTTTTATCGTATTCGTTTTATTTTATTACGAAATAAAATCTAGGAACTATGTGGGGAAAACACTGTGTCTATTTTTTTTAACAAGGGGGCAAACCGCGGGCGAAACTCTAGTAATAATAAAAAAAGTCAACTATTAATAACAATTTCATTTCACCTAGAAATATTTAGTTGTGTATTTCAATAACAGCTGTGCAAATGACATTATCGTTTTCCAATCTCGCAATGGGACTGTCTCTGTAATAGTTCATTCGTTCTGAAGATTGAAACGGAGACATCACGATTTAGGTGGGCCAGATAGTATCGAAAACTTAGGAATAACTAGTTACAATGCGTGTACGCTATTTCGACCCCTCAGCTATGGTGACATGGTTTATTTCAGCGTGTATATTTTTGATATAATTTGCGGTGTTTCGGAGGGCTGTAGAGCAATTTGATAGAAATGAGCGGTACGGTTTGAGTGGAATCGAAGGTGAAATGCATTAAGTGGACCCGACCCGATGACACGCGATACTTGAACTATTGGTCAAGGGTTTTATATTGTTACTAGATTAGGACCGTGACTTTGTCTGTGTTGAAGGAGAATTTTAAGTCTTATGGACCGTTTTCACCGATGAATTTTATGTCATAGAAAACGAGTTAAAATGTTGAATCGCGATCATCGTTTGGAAACTTATATTATATCAAAGTGGACTGAATCATGATTGAGCAAAAACGGGTTTAAATCTTGCGAAATGTCTGCGTTTAACAAATTTAAACGCGTTTAAATTTTCAGTCACTTATTGTGTTATTTCAGTTGTGATACGAAAATTATACATTGCAAATTAAATTTTATTAAAGTTGTTATTTATTTCTTTAGAACGATGAAATTAAAGTTAAGTTTACTCATTAAGAAGATATGATGACGATATGTTTTTAGTTTGACATGTATTTTGTAAATTCTATTAGGCATGACATCTTATATAACTTTCAACGAATTTATAACTAACGTGGTACTCGTTTAGGTATATCATATTGGTAAAATCGGCCCTTTAATTTATTTAAATAACATCCATTCTTTGTCAGTGAGATACCAATTAATATCCAGTCGTTTTTAATCATCGAGCACAATGTTTTTAATATTAAACGACATACATTTTCATTTTATTCGTTATATTGGTTCATGAGCGTTTCATATGAATTTTTATCATAAGATTGTTATTTTGGCTTTACAAGTAGACCCTTCAAAAACAATTTGTGCCTATAGATAAACATTTTGAACAATTTATTTCTCATTATCTAATAACTATTATTATTTATCTTACTTATTAAGCGATAATGATTGAATAATTAAAAAAATAACAGTTGTCACATTCCATAGGAATATAACTTGTATCTTGTACGAGGTACAACATGTACCTCGTACAAGATATGTTTATTATGATTGTTCCTTGAGAAAAATATTCTCATATAATGGTTAAAAATTCTGTTTGAAGCTATCTTAATTAATCGTTATTATAATTTTCACCTGTGTGGTTGCTTGTAACCGACACCTTTAGAGTAGGTTTTGTATAACGGAGAGTTTTATTTCATACGTCATACAGTTACCCAAACCTTCCTCTTGTACACCTTTTAAGTACACCACTTGTAAACCTAGTATAAACCTTCCTCTTGAATCACTCTATCTATTAAAAAAACCGCATCAAAATCTGTTGCGTAGTTTTAAAGATTGATTGAAGAGAAAGCATACATAGGGATATAGGGACAGAGAAAGCGATTTTGTTTTCTACTATGTAGTGATGAAGGATCGTTGACGATACAATAATTTCATGAGTTTATATTATATACGTATTTTTGATCACCAACAAATAAGTTCATTATATAGGTATACTCTGTAATGTAATAGCAAGTGAGACAAATGAGTCCATTCCATGATTAAAACTTAATAAGTTTATGAACTGTATTTATTTTCTGTCATAGAGTATATAAATAAGTTAAAACTGTACTGAAATATAACAATAAGCATAACTTCATCAAAGTATTTGAAAAATCGAGCCATAATAATATCCAACCGATAAACTGTTCAAGTAAATTGTTAGCAGAATTTTCTTCGAAATAAGAAAACGACGAAAGCGTTAAAATTAAAAGCGATTTCAATGAGTTTAATCTTGTAGAAATATTTTATTATTAAGCTTTATATAGATAGATAGAAACACCTATTTAATTCTCCGGAAAGGTGCTGAGAGCTTTGGAAATGAGAGCTATTCTCTAATAAAATTTCATTGTTCTTCGTAAAATACTTTTCTTTACTTTTATTTAGCGATGTGCAAGGAAATGCACTCTGTTGATTGTACTTGTAACACGTTTTTGTTGTAATTTGAAAGTATTGGCGCGAGCAGTTGTAAGTTGTACTGATTGAACGCATCGAATGTTCGAGAAGGATGTCGTTTAAATTCAGGCGGAAAGTCTTAAATAGCTGGTTGAATTAGAATGAAATTTATAAAGAACTAGCTGCGCCCCGCGGTTTCACCCGCGTAAGTCCATATCCCGTTGGAATATCGGGATAAAAGTTGCCTGTATGTTATTCCAGTTGTCCAGCTGTCTACGTGCTAAATTTAATTGCAATCGGTTTAGGCGTTTTTGCGTGAAAGAGCAACAAATGCACACACATCCTTACAAACTTTCGCATTTATAATATTAGTGGGAAGGATTCAATTATCGGAACAAAAACACCTATACTTTACAATTTTCTATTGAATTCTTTCACAATGCATTTTTAAGGAACAATCCATTTAAATAATTTCCGGGTATTTAAATACAATTAAAATATACTATGTTATTAAGAGAAATCTATTTTCCTTAGACGATAATTAAGAAGGATGATCTACTTATTTAAAATGAAAGAATACATCGTCTTGGAGAATGTACTATTTGAATAAATAGGGTTAATAATATAATGAATAAATCGTGTTTAAAATCCGTTGAAAAGTTTTTAATTTCTAAATGTATAATACTCGCGTGAAACAAAACACAAGAAAATACTATTTGAATAAGTTTCTTTAACAAAATTAAGGAAAGGCCTCATAAGATTTAGTCAGAAAAGGATATTTTATCTGATAGCTTATTACAGTGAATAATGATGAATTAGTCAAATGAAGTAACTAAAGCGCAAGCTTGATATTTACCTGTTTTCACATCAATAATTAAAATTTTGAGTCGCTCGCTTCGTGTGTGGCATCTCATATGAAAGTTAAATCTAAGAAGTTCGTATTTGAATACTTGTAATTAAAGTATAGATAGTCCAATTTTGTAAAATTTTGAAAGAATAGAAAAAATTTGATCACGAGGCGGGATAAATTTTTTTCTATTCTTTCAAAATTTCCCATTTATAAAGCATTTCAATGCTATAAAACTAAAAATTAAATTTTAAATGTTTGAAATGGTTCACTATACACCAAAGTTGCACAAATGTTAAACCTCATCTGGAAAAAAGCAATGTGAAAAGGACAGCTGTTGGGATCATGCGCTTTTTTATTCCAGTGTAAGCTGCGAGTTTCGGTGCAAATATTGGTTCCGATTTCGAAACACATTGCCATTGTTTATTGGGACAAACCGTAGCCTTGTTCGGACATACACACGGATTTTTAACTGGAATATCGGCACTGTGTAGTCGGGGTTTGAATGATGTAAAATAAATGTGCATAGGCACTCAAACCTTTGCATGAATTTATAAGAAGTGAATACCGGATTTTCACCTGCAAATATAATTTTAAAAATAGACGAATGATGTCCTACTTTTTATATTTATAAAAATATAGTCTCCGATATAGTTACATTAATATTTACTAATATTAAACAGTATTACATTTAATTTAAATAAATAATAAAGACACGTTTAGACAATTAAGCAAGTCGCTGCGAATCCTAACGACCTCAAATCATTTAAAGATTAACTGAAACCCTTTAATGCTAGACAATAAACCATCATGTCGTAGGCCGTGTATAATTAGAATTTCGCAAATGGGTTGAGCAATTACGTAGTGGTGGTCGAGTCGTGATTAATAATATGCTACGTTGGCGGCTGAGCACCTGCGGATTCGGAGACTGGAAAATGATGTTATAAATAGTGCGTAAGAAAGTGAATTAGCACTATGTAAGCGAAAGTTTCATTCGCTTTCAGGGTGTTTCTGACTAGAGCATTTTTCTTCAATTTGTTTGTAAAATTTCCGAGACAAAGGATCATCGCAATATGTAAAAGGTTTGATTGCTTATATACGAGTATAAACCGTGATTTTTCATTCTAGTGTAATACTAGATGAGATGTATATGCATTTTGTAAATAAATTCATCATTACCGTCATCATTTGTCTCTGCTGGTACATGGATTTCCTATGATGTTTTTAGTCCACCACCTACATAATCGCGGATAGATGTCACACGTCGATTTTTTAAATTCTTTTATCAATAAAGACGTTTAAAATCGTACGAGCCTCATTTTAACCTAACCTCAAAACACGAAACTATCACGTTCCTATCTAAAACAATCGATTCAACACTGCAGTACAATGAAGTGCACATCTTAAATGTACACTTAACCCGTCTCACTAACATTACAATTTAAGCGACATTTTAAATTGAAACAAAAGCCGAACTACGGAGTCGCAACTCGCAACTTCATTTCAAAACAATTTTCTTTCGGAGCAGAAATTTATTGCAACATTTTCCGCTATGGGTCCATTAAAAATTCCTGTCTTGTTTCGTCCCATCTTGGGACGGGGGGCGTGACGTCCCCGGGGGGAGTCACCTGAGGCCTGCAGTCAATAGTTAATTTACGTTAGATATAACTATGTCAAGAGCGTGGACGCTGTAATTATGATTAAAGTTTGGAGTGAGAAAGCATTAATTCATACTCACTTTGTGTTTACTTTTACCCGTAAAATAATTTGTTTACAAACTATTTCCGTAAGGAGAAAAGCTTTGGATGTATGTTTGTGTGTAATGAATAAATTTAAAGGTAAAGAACACTAGCTTACGCCGGCGGCGTCGTTTACATAGTCAAAGGAAATGGTAGAGGGCTCTAGGGTTTCCGCCTATGCGCGTATGCTTATGCTGCATGTTGTCGCTTTCTTAGGATTTTCGGGATAAAAACTAACCTATGTCCTTTCTCGAGTCTCAAACTATAACTATACTAAAATTCATCTAAAGCAGTTGAGTTGTTAAGGCATGCAGATGGGACAGATAGAGTTACTTTCCCATATATTAAGTAGGGATATTTTCATCCGAGAAACCACATGTGTTGCTAAAAATGCCGAGCCCTTTCGTATAGAATATGCCTCCACGCCACGCCCTTTGACAGTTCTTTTACATCATTAATATTTTGTAAGAAAAATTAAAAAGTAAATAAAAGAGAAAGTACAAAGTTTCTTGCCGGCTTTTCTCTGTAGAAACTTTCTGAGATATTTAATAAACTCTATGTATTATGGCAATTAAAAATCGTCTTGATAATAAGTTTTTTGAAATAAACGTTTTAAAGCAGTCCTACTTCGAATGTGAGAAAAACACAGATCTATATTTGTCTCTAAAGCTATCACTTTTCCAAATTAAAATTAGTACTGCTTTATGACGTCACGGTAACCCCCTAGGTATGAGTTTGACTCTAATGACATATACATATACATACATATCTTTATTTGGCACCAAAACATATATATTTTAAGAAGAAACTCTATATGAGTAATTATGCAAAAATTGTCCCTACATCAGAATGGATGGATGGATTAATAGATGTTCGTTACTCTTTTATGCGAAAACAGCTTACCGTATCTGTATGAAATTTGGTACAGAGATAAATTACAGTCTATCTATATAGTATAGATTAGCACATAGCCTACTTCTTACCACGCGACGGGGTACATTAAATAATCCTACTTAATATTATAAATGCGAAAGTTTGTAAGGATGTGTGTGTGTTTGTTGCTCTTTCACTTAAAAACTACTGAACCGATTGCAATTAAATTTGGTAATTTATCCCGATATTCCTACAGGATACGGACTTACGCGGGTGAAACAGCGGGGCGCAGCTAGTATATTATGTTTATGAGGTAATCACACAAGAACCACACACAACCACACCGGTTAGTGTCAAGTACACTGATTAAATAAATAGATATTCAAGTAATAATGTTCGAGATTTCTAGGAGCTCGCAAAAACCTTCAAAATTAACAAAGCAAAACTGACGGTGGTTACGATTAACGATATAAGTTCCATCGACAAGTTGTAATGATCCTCTTCAAGGTAATTAGTTTTATCAAGAATAAAAATGTGTGTAGATTTATTATGGTTATTATACGAGCCACTTTGACATGAATTGGGCTAGCTCATACTGGAGAAGGTACGACATCCTCCCAGGCGATTGGCGTGAAATAGAACTATGTTTTGTACGGTAAATGGAGGAGCTGGAGGCCCTTTCCATTCAAATTTTTCCTGTTGATAATCATTCCCTTATCCCTTACCCCTTAGTAAAGCAGGCAATGCATTCGCAGAGAATCTACCTCGCGTATGCTTTGGTGGTGTTATGGTGGTTACCATCAGGCGAACTATCATTTCAGTTGCCCCCTACAATGGGCGAAGCAGCAGTTAGTTAATAAAAAAACAACAAGTGAAAAAATAATCATTACCACTTACTCGCATTTCTGGATGTTGACAAAATTATTAACGCTACGCGTACGCAGCGTGAGATTCTAAGAGTTATATTATCATTATTCGCACGAAGGCCCCCGCAATCATATTTTATTAATATTTCAATAAATCGAGAGCTAAAACGATGAAGCGTTAGTCGATGAACTTCTGAGAAACGCGTATAAATAATATCGTTCGAGTAATCATTTCAGAGCGAAATAGCGATTTTATAATTTAATTTAGCTTTTGAAATTATATAAGTGAATTTCCGTGTACCGTTGTGGGGTATGGGGCGAAGGCATTAAGCATCACCTTTCGTTTTGTGTTACGGATTGATTTTGGTGATTAGCCTTCTTTGTCCAGCCACACCGCGACAATTCTTTTTGTTAGTATCCACCGAGATTTGAACCCAGGCTTCTCAGGTCGCAATATAACCACTGAGACAAGGAGGCCGTCCGCTTTTGAGATTTCCACACATCTATAAACGTGGAATCTTCTCTTTGTGTTTGAAACCCATACAAATAGTCCGATAAATGTTTCTGGGAGCTATATTTAGATTAAATTGAATTGCAGTATTGTAAACAGAACGGTATTGAATTTGAATGGAATTTCAGTTTGTAATGCACTAATTAAGCTGATGAGAAATACGTCTGTGCAATCTTCGAAATAGATCCGGTAGAGGAATACTAGCTTACCGCCCGCGGCTCCGCTCGTGTAGTCAAAAGAAAAAATAGACAGCCCGTTATTAATTTCGCACAGTTCCCATTACCTAGGGATATCTAATATAAAAGAATCCTTTGTCCCTCCTCGGGTCAAAAGTTATCTTTTCAGAAATTTTATTCAAATCTGTTTAGAGGTGTAGGTGAAGAGACAAACGGACATATAATATTAAGTTCGGATTGAATTTATTTACAACATTTATTGTGGGAGTCGAGTATGCTTTGGCATGAATTGGGCCAGCTCGTACCGGGGAAGTACCACACCTCTACAGAAAAGTGTCGTGAAATAATAGCATTCTATTGTGTTCCGTACGGTGAATGGGGGAGCCGGAGGTCCGTTTCCCTTTCCTGACTGTTTCCAGTCCCTTCCTTTTTTCCAGACATCAATCCTTTCCTTATCCCTTACCCCTTCAAGCAGAATATACATACTCCTGGGCGCTGGTGATTACCATCAGGCGAACCACCCGCTCAGTTGCCCGCTATGGCATAAAAAAAACAACAACTCGTATTTACAATTTTTTCAACTGGTGTTATTCCACGGGCGTGTGATAACAACTATTTAAACATACACGATATTGAACTTATGGAATGTCTGGATCATGTATTGAATTATATGCCTGTTAAGTCAGTTTAGATAATAAAATAACTAAAAATAAAATTATGAAATCCATCAGCGGTTGCACACAAGTATACAATAATCTTACCAACAATTCAGTTATTATATCAGCAGGGATGACTCCGCGATTATATCTTAATTTATATGGCGTGTCCGCGCCCATTAATTAATCCTGAGGCGTGCTTCATTGTTCAATCCAACTGATTGTTTCGAATGAGCTCCAAGTTTAAAATGAACCGGGCTTTTTCTATTCAAAACAGGCCTCGGCGCGAATGAAATTCTACGATTGTATTCGCGACTCGAGCGAAACAAGTCGTGTTCAGAAATTTTCGGAATTTAAACGCTTAAGACAGGGGTGCATGTCGATAGCGAAAATGTGTTCGTAGTGATTCGCTTTATTTTGGTAGACAATGTAATCTTATATTATTATATTAAGTATAATTGAATGATGATTTAATTAGACCTGTATAACTCGTGTCAAATTATTTTGCTTGAAAGAAACACGGAATAACGAAATAACGAAAATTTAAATTTACGTTTCAAATATATTGGGACGCCAAACTAAGCTGAAATAAATAAGTATGCGTAATGTAGGCCCCTAATCCATTACTATATGACAGTTATAATCTAACAATTAGAATCGCAGTAATGTTAATAACTATAGACATAATTATGAAAAAAATTAACCGTTTTTAAAACCACTCAAACGCGAAAAATAAATTAATGTAATAGCTATAAGCCCCACACATCTATTTGAAGTTTGGAGCTCATTCAAACAAGATATATTTTTTAATTTGTTGCCGAAAATACTGTATAACAAAAAAAAAAAAAAATACGTACAGATGGACCAAGAACCTATTTTGTCTCTAACATCGGTTCAAAAGGATTCTACCATTATCACAATCTTATAAAACGTCTTACGTAGGTATAGCTAGTACTCACATTTAACTCTAAAATGCAGTTCATTGGACACGGTCTCGCCCTCCGCGTTGAGTGCGGAGCAGGCGTACCTGCCGCTGCTGTGCCGCGTCACCTTCTGCAGCACCAGGCTCTGGTTGCTGTGGAACACACGCGCGGTCGCGTTGTGCGCGAGCGCCCGGTCCTGGGGGGTGAATTCTTATTAGTTACGAATGTTATAATTAAGGTCGTTGTAGAAATTTAATGCTTATTTACTATAGGATACCATGGACGAAACAGCAGGTCAGTATTTTTATAGTTTATGTGTTATTTTAGTATATCAGCTATATCATTATTAAGTATCACCAAAATCCTTTCAGTGGTTTTCGTGTGAATGAGTTACAAGCACAAACAAATACACATTATATGTTCTTACAAACTTTCGCGTGTCTTTGTAGTTGGTAATTCAAATTGTAAGAACTAGAAAAAATTTAAATGGGACCACATGACAGGCAACAGCTTGAGAATAATATAATAATCAAAAACTCGATTAACCCATTTAACAAAGAATAGGTTATTTGCTAAGCATCTAAAATATAAAAAAAAATCATACCATTTTCTCTCTGTATAAAATTTTGTAATCCTCGCGAGCGAAGTCGCGGACGGAAAGCTAGTATTTATGTATTTATGATAAATGATCCTTGATTGTAACACTAAAATACATAACCAAACAATATACATTGCTACGTTCACCGAAAACTTCCAAATAACTCCGTTCATGCACTTAACTATTTTTGGGCGACATTGCCTGTTAAATTTAAAAACGTCGTACATTTTAAGCGAGTAAGTGGGTCTCGTATTGCGTACTGTTATCGTAAACCGGGGATGTAAACTAGAAACGGTTAAACTGAAACGGTCTTACCTGAACTTAGCACAATTTCGCTGACACGAAAAGCTTTTTAACGGGACAACAGAACTCCGTCACATTATAACCATTTGAAAAACTATTTGCATTGAAAACAGGTCTTATTAGTCTAGAATTTAAATCCTTGACAGGGAAAGTTTCATATCGTGTTAATAATTCACGTATATCCATAAAATATTATAAAAAGTAGCTAGCAATATGAACTATATACTATAACAAATAAACGCGTTACAATAATTTTGTTATTTCAGCTGCTATTCTTAGAAATATCACTGAATATAATTTTGAAGTTGTTAATTTTGCTCTTGTAGAAAGAAAATGTTTCATAGATTGTTTTTTTTAAGGATAGTAAACATTTGTTCATGATACGAAATTCGAACTTGAACATCGTCCGCCATGTACTGAGTGACGTAGTGTATATATGCAAAGCTGGGGCGAAGAGCTAGTATAAAATAAATGGCTATTTCGAGGATAAGTAAGGGCTTTCTATACACTATAACGTACCAATGAACTAAGGTAGAGGAAATATCAAACCGAAACTATGAATTGGTATAAACTTCCCCGTTCCTTCTGAACAAATAAAGCGCAAACCTTTTTAAAACAAGTACCCAAGTTAAGAGGCCTGTTTAGGGGAATATGATTATACACACAAAGGGATGCCCATTAACTGCGTTCTATAAAAGATCCTTGTTGGACAAAGGCTGGTGCTCTGAACGCTGGGTTATTTCTTTTAACAAAAGCCTTTCTAATTATTAGAGATAAGTGGTGGAGATTTAGAAGCAGGACTCCACTGACGGTGTGATGCCGTGTGATTATAGGGAAATTTGTTATCTTTATTAAGATAAATGTGTGTGCTTGTAAATGGTGATGTAATAGAATTAGCATTATTAGCAAATAACAATTGAAAAAAACATATAGGTTTTAAACATATATTAATAATAATTAAGTAGTAAATTCAACGCTTCAGATATTGAGTTTTGAGGGAAAATAGGCCAGGATAATTCGTAAAATTTTATAAAAAGTAAATTGAAAGATTTTATACGTGTCATGTTAACTGACGTGTAAATTTCTTCTTCTCTTTAGCAAATCGATACAAATTGGGTAAAATCTTTTCTACATTTTAAATAATTTTTTTTATATCTGCCCTGAAAGATAGGTAACATCCTACTAATATTTTAAACGAAAAAGTTTGTATATATGGTTGGATGGATGTATGGATGTTAGTCTATCCGAATAAAATTTGGTACAACGGTAGATTTCAGTCTGGTCTAGCACATAGGCTACTTTTTACCCAGGTACAACTCGAGGGACGGCGCGGGCTACATAATAAAAAAGACCCAAACTCAACTTCATCTGGTTATCTATCTACCTAGAGTTGCAGTTGCAGAACAGAGTTCTATGTAGGACCCTTGCAACTTTAAAGCAAAGAAGTTATAAAGAAAAGTGTAAGAAGGCATGTCGCTGCTTCCTTTACTATTTATTCGCGACTCTCGCAATGAACGCACTACAATGCGCGATCGCTTAGTACAAATGGTGACTATGCATTGCAAGCAATGTATGTAACTATTTGCGATTGTGGTTTTTGTCAACATACAGGTTGTCAATATGGGCATTTACAAACATGAGCGCCGAGACTGCCCCAACGCCTTCAATTTTACATCAATCAGTAATATGAACGAAATTTATTAAAGAATACTAAACTCACTAAGAGGATAAGTGGATCTAAGACTTTATATTTCACCCGTTTGCACAGCAAAAAGATATTCGCTTCGAAAGTTCTATTTCCTCAGTCGTACGAATGTATCTAAAATTAAAAGGACTTTTTAAACCTGCAATACGGAAGGAGCTTTGTGCGAATTGAAAATACAAAATTTCCCGTGACTATTGTCAGCTCGTCGCTTTGTCAGTCCGTTTAAAAACAGTTACATTATGGACTTGTTTATTTTTTTTTTGAGACTTACATTTCTTTGATTTTTGCGCGTTTTAGCTGCCATTTTTATAGTTCGTCATTTTGTATAATTTTGATATTATTTATATTGTTAGTAAATAACGGCTTACAAACCAAGTATAAGAAAATTCTATTAAGGATAGTGTTCAATGACCAGTCTTCAATAGAAGCTGTGTCTGGAAAGATTATGAGATATAATGATGTTTTTGTTTTGTTTTTTAGTACTTTTATAACATTTTTTTATGTGACTCAATAAAAAAATAGAGTTTGCGATAACCTATTTTCATTTTTAATTACATTTAAGTCGTATTTATAAATATTAAAGCATTAAAATTAAACATTATTTATGAATTAATTAAAGACTCTTTGTAGCAAATACTCATGCGTTGAAACCATTTTGAAACAGATTTAAACGTGTGAATGGAAATTCATTTCATAAAGTATTTCGTCTGAACACTTAGCCTGTGTTTATAGATGAGGTAGTGACGATAAAATAATACATACTAATACTCATGAGCAGTAAATTAATTTGAAGTTATTGTACTCCTAAATGTTCTCAAAATTAATATGAATGTTATTTGGAGAACATTTAGGAGGTATAAAAAGGTATTAGAATTAATTTAAATGAGATATAAATTAGAGTTTAAAAGAAATATAAATATAATTATTTTTTATAAATTGGACAAAAAATAACAGCATCACTATCAGCCTATATATGTTCGCATTCAGACACGGGCCTCTTATGCGGGTTCAGGCCACAATCCACAACGCTGGCCAATTGCGGATTGGCGATGTCACATGTCAATGAACTTTTGATTCTTCGACATGCCGGTTTCCTCACGATGTATTCCTTCACTGTTTCAAGAAGAAGATCATTACATACGTAAATAATATTCCGATAAATTGAAAAATTTCGTTCATCCGGTCTCGAACCTTCTACTTTTCTTTAGATCGGAGATCATAACCACTGAGTCATCACTGCCTAAATAACTTACTATTAACATAATTTATAAATTGATAGACTGTTTCTGAATTGAACAAACAAATTGGAATCAGTTGTTATATTTATAAATAACATACGCAATGTGTTTTTAAAGTTCTTTATAAAGAACCATTAATATATAAACATTAGTGACATTGATATAAAAAGTTTTAGCATCTAATCCCTCCCGCCCATATAGTAACCGCAACCTTAGAAACGACCTTGTTTCTGCTACTTCACAGACGACTTAGAAGTTAAAACGTCCCGTCTCAGTTGTAACATGGAAATAGGCTTTAGTTCTAGGCGTTTTTGTGTTGGACAGATTACTTTATATGTCTTGTATTTGTTTATGTGAAATCAAAATTGCCCTTTATTGTTTTAAAGATAGATGAAACATGTGCAAAATTAATCAAAATTATTGGTTGAATACAATGATGAAATATGCCTAATAAGAGACTTTACCAACTACGAAATTATTATGAATTCAATTAGATTTTTAATGCGTATAATTTATTATTTATTAATTTTACTATTTAATTATATAAATTATATTATTTACTAATATTCCTTTCGTTATCATCGATAACTATATTTATTACTTAATTATATATAATTACTTAATTGTGGGAGTCGAGCACGCTTCGGCACGAATTGGGCCAGCTCGCACCGGGGAAGTACCACACCCCCACAGAAAACCGGCGTGAAATAGTGGCATGCCACTGTGTTTCGTACGGTGAGTGGGGGAGCCGGAGGCTCGTTTCCTTTTCCTCACCCGTCCTAGTCCACTCCTTCTTTCCAGTCGTTAATCCATTCCTTTTCCCTTATCCCAAAAAAGCGGGCAGCGCATTCGCAGAGGCCCAACCTTTGCGAATGTTTATGGGCGGTGGTGATCGCTTACCATCAGGCGAACCACCAGCTCAGTTGCTCGCTATGACATAAAAAAAAGACTATATTTTAGTAAACAAACACTATCGAGATTTGCTTTCTGAATGAATTTATCTGCGTTCCGACCTTAAAATGTCAATTTATCTATTCCTAAAGAATTATATTTCCTCTAAAATCGCATTACTTCATCAACGGAAAATACCGATCAGTGAATCAATTCAGCCTGAAAGGAGTATAAATTGAATCGTGAGTGTCCATTAGAGGGAGTTTACTGGATAATAATCGAAGATCATCAGGAAGGCCGCGGGGTTCCACCGTAGGATATTACGTAGCGCTGAGGTAGAAATAACTATCGGAAATCCGTTTGGGAAATACGCTGTACGTTATTTTATGAGTTACTAGCTGCGCCCCGCGGTTTCAACCGCGTAAGTCCGTACCCCGTTGGAATATCGGGATGAAAAGTTTCCTATATGTTATTCCAGTTGTCCAGCTATCTACGTACCAAATTTCATTGCAATCGGTTAAGTAGTTTTTGCGTGAAAGAGCAATAAACACACACATGTCCTTACAAACTTTCGCATTTATAATATTAGTAGGATAGTAGGATTAGGATGGTAACTAACATTGCGACACGAGAATTTCTATATGTCTATATATATATATATATAGACATATATAGACATTTCGCATTCACCAATTTATGAAAAGTAAATTTCACATTATTGTGTGACGTACACGTGTCCGACATTTCTATGAATTACATTTCAAGGGAATAGCATTATATCCATCTGCTTTTACGATAATATTGCCTGAGACACTTAGTTGTATTGAATAATTTCTTTATGGTTACATGTAACAGGTAAAGTGAGTAAGGAAAGTCATTGTATGAGTAAAACTACCCAGGTAATACTATTATCACACTATCGCACTAATCCTACTAATATTATAAATGCGAAAGTTTGTAAGGATGTGTGTGTTTGTTGCTCTTTCACGCAAAAACTACTTAACCGATTGCAATGAAATTTGGTACGTAGATAGCTGGACAACTGGAATAAAATATAGACAAACTTTTTATCCCGATATTCCTACAGCATATGGACTTACGCGGGTGAAACCGCTTTGTTTGTCACCACTGTGTTTCAGTTTGTTCGTCAATTATGCTGAAACTACTAAACAGATTTTGATGAAATTTGGTATATAGACAGGGTGAGCTGAGCTTTGGTGATAGTATACTTTTTATCCCTTTTTATTCCGGGCGGAGCCGGGACTAGCGTCTATATAACTATTTATAATAATAACAATATTATTATTATGTTTCGCGGTTTCATTCGTGAGAAAATTTATCGCATTTCATATTGTCTTAATTATGATTGGTTTTAATCTTGCTCAATTTTAATTCAAGTGAAGGAGTCATATTATTTATATTTTTAATTAATGAGATTCGCTGATTAAATCTAAAATGCTATAAAACTAAAAATTAAATTTAACAAAGGCCGCGTTCCATCGATACAATATTGTAATCATTGAAATAATGTTTCGTATTGGTTGTGATGGTTCTTAATCATCTCAATAGATGGCGTGGGGTGCCCCTTAGGCACATGAAACCGAAAGAATAGAAGAAATTCGATTACTGTGGCAGGATCACGGGTGGCCGAGAGGCTAGGCGTTGCTACGGTTAGGCAAGATACGCAGGTTCGAATCCTGCCTCGTGATCAAATTTTTTCTATTCTTTCAAAATTTCTAAATCTAAAATGTTCATAGATTAATGGTTCAATTAATTAATACACAAATACATTTGAAACTGTAATTAAATTTAATAAATGATGTTTATCGTTGAATAGTGAAGTTTCAACATCGTTTAAGTTTGACAGAAACTCCCACACGCGGATTATAGACGAAATTTAACTAAATGTATTACCTAATACTTAGTATGAAATCAGATTCGTGGACTAGCTTTTCACGCGGTGTCGCCCGCACGGTCACATATGTAATCCTGTAGGATTTTATGACCTAATTCTCTCCATGAACAAACACTTCACATTTATAATATTAGTAAGTATTAATTGATAATAATGGAGACATTATAATTAACTAGCTGCGCCCCGCGGTTTCACCCGCGTAATTCCGTATCTCGTACGAATATGGGGATGAAAAGTGCCTATATGTTATTCCAGCTGTCCAAATATCTACGTAACAAATTTCATTGCAATCGGTTCAGTAGTTTTTGCGTGAAAAACCAAAAAAACACACACACACATCCTTACAAACTTTCGCATTTATAATACTAGCTGCGCCCAGCGGTTACACCCGCGTCAGTCCGTATCCCGTAGGAATATCGGGATAAAAAGTAGCCTATATGTTATTCCAGTTATCTAGCTATCTACGTACAAAATTTTATTGCAATCGGTTCAGCAGTTTTTGCGTGAAGCAGAAAAAACACACACACATCCGTACAAACTTTCGCATTTATAATATTTGTAGGATTAATAGGATAGGATAGGATGTTATAATACTAGTCTACTATAACATTATCCGTGGCCATAGTAACAAAACTGTTATACATCTAAAGTAATGCAGTATACGCACCAGCAGAATAAACATGCCATAAGTACATATCACAAAAGGCCACTTAAAAAATAATAGATATAAGATAGGAAATATAATTAACCGCCATCTGAAGCCTCATAAAGTTCTCGATGTAATTAGGTGCGGGAGTGGACTGAATACGAAATAAGCTCATATAAGTTATATTTCTTTCATCTGAAAAATGTCAGATTTGTAACCGATAGGAGAACGTGTAAAGGATAGGTCAAAGTCCAAAGTGAATAGCATTATGTGATACTTTTATGTTCCGTGTTTTAAATGGGTTTGAGTAGGCGAATATGTGTGGAATGATAGTGAGTGAGCTCTGAGATAAACATTCTGAAGGATCTACTTATTAATTGTTTAAGATGTGAAAAAATATTATATAGTCTAAGATACCTACTATTGGCAGAAAACTCAATCAATATAGATGCTAAAAGTTATTATAATTTATTGCGTATACCTATTTTAATACACATTATGTACGATCTAAGTTTCTTGTACTATCTTTTAAATAAAATACTTGTAATTTTATGTTAAAAACAGGTTTTTAATAACAGATATTACTACAAATATTTCTCTACTAGCTTTTCGCCCGCGGCTTTGCCCGCGTAGTCGCAGGATAGATAGACACGGGGTTTTCCTCGCATGATACCGTTCCCGTGGGATTTTCTCGATGAAAACTATCCTTTATCCGTCTCCTGGTTCTAAGCTACCTCCGCACAAATTTCCAGCCAAATCGGTTAATGCGTTCCCTAGTTATAAATAGTGTAACTAACACTACTTTCTTTTATATATATAGATTACTTGGCCAAACCATTCATGTAATTAGCTTTCTCAAATTAGTGTTTATGAAATTAGCTTATTAAATTGTCATAACAAATAAATATTTAAATTTGCATCAATAAAACTCTTTTTTGAGCCCTGAAATACAAACAGAACAAACTAAAAACTAAAGTAAAAGCAAGAAAATATTTATTACATAGTAATAAAGTGGTAAAAGTTGAAACAGAATGGGAATATTTTGCGTCAAGGACAGCAGATGTAGGCCAGGTAAGAAATATAAATCAAGATCTGAGCTCCGCTTTAATATAATTTTTGAAATGAAATGACAATTCGTATAATTTATGGTCGTGGGTTTTTAGAAATTAACGTAGGAATACGTAATTAATGTAGTATTTAGGTTGATGCTCATTTTCTAAGAAATAATTAAAGCTTTAAATGATATTGTGACTATTTTATGGCATTAAGATACCTATATGAATATGAAATCTAAATTCTCTTAATAATTTTGTATGTATTATTTGGTATTATACGTAATAAAGATTAAAGTTGTCCCACGTGGTCCCCACTAACATTTTAAATATGAAAGTAACTCTATCTGTCTTATTTAACGTCTAAATCGTTAAACTGGTTAGACTTAAATTTGGTACAATTATATATTGAATTTAAAAAAAAGCATACGGGTTTTTTCTTAGACTACCTGGGTGAACTAACAGTCGGATAAATACATTCAAAATTCTCCATTACATAACAGATTAATATAATGGTTTATAAACACAGGGGATCACGAGTTCAAAAGTAAAAGATACATTCATCAGTCATCACACCGAAATACAAAGCCTGTAATATAACATACAATATATTATGTAAATATACATGGACTACGTTTCATAGAAAATTAAACCACAGTCATCAATATAGTTTCCAACTGTACCCAGGGATATATATGCCGTATTATTTTGACGTCTCATTCGTGGGTGGTTAATATTCCGGGGCGATGTTTTGGTCGCCCTTACGAGCCTAATTGATGAGAGTAATTTACGCTCAGGATTGAAGTGAGCGACAAAGGGAGGCGTGGAACGTCGTCGAATATTCTGGAATGTTTCGAATTTTTGCTTACAAGGAAATTTTCCAGACGTTTACTTAATTCATGTTATGTGCTTTAGGTTAAACGCGTTAATAACAACACTTTTTATTAATATGCCCAAGAAAATTATATATTAATAAACTAGAATTCATACATATAAATTTCTAGTTAATTTATTTATTATTTGTTTAACGTATTACATTCATAGTACATGGAAACAAAATATGTAAAAACAATATAATATAGTACAATGGGCGGTCTGTAACTATGCAGTAATCTCTCTGACGGAGAAAAATAGAAAAGTTCATATATGACAACAATTGATCTAGTAATCGAAATATTTTCAGCTATTTAAGAGAAAATGACAAGCGTACACCATAATCACATAAAACTAGTATTTGATAAAAGGGGAAATCATAGTGATCTTAGTATTTTCTTGTGTTTGATTTTACGCGAGTATTGTACATTTAGAAATTAAAAACTTTTTAACGGATTTTAAACGCGATTTAAACATAGTGAACTGTCACAATTTCACCGTTTGTTTTTATTAATTTCACAGAACTACCAAAATTATGAGAAAGTTGTGTGATTCCAAAAACCTTCTTATTTCTTATTATACCGAACGCTAAAATTCGTCACCGTGGTACGTGAGCGCACCACGGAGGTGGCACTAATATAAGCAAGGAGGCGGCGGGAATTTTAATAAAGAGCCGGAACAAGGCACGTCTGAATTTAATAATTCCTTGATTGACGAGTGCTCGAATTTGTTTTAAGGTCGGCTTACATGTTGTTTGTAAGAGTTGAGTTGATTGTAAAATGTTTTTTCTTTCGATGCTGCTTATCGAACTATCGTAACTAAATGTTGCCTATGTAATAATAATTCCTTTTCCTCACCCGTCCTAGTCCATTCCTTCTTTCCAGAAGTTAATCCTTTCCTTTCCCTTACCCCATAAAAGCGGGCAACGCATTCACGGAGATACTATACCTTTGCGAATGTTTATGGGCGGTGGTGATCGCTTACCATCAGGCGAACCACCAGCTCAGCTGCCCGCTATGACATTAAAAAAAAAAATTCACTTATCTTTTTTTAGTATTTTTAGTATTTTCTTATCTTTTTTTTCAATAGATGTTAAAGTAAAGAAAGAGGTTCTATATTAATTTTTTTTCGTTCATTCCCATTCATGTCTTACCTTCAGTTGTAGCTCTTATGTGCTAACAGTCCAAACATAAAGTAACCATAACAAACACCTATTACTTACTTATTTATGTTTTTAATTTTTTTATATTACTGTAACCCTTTTCGTGACAATGTTCATAAGTTTAAAAAACAAATAAATAAATACAAACTATTGTTTTACGGCTTATATATTGAAACATTTTCATTAATTTGACCTATTTATTACATAATTACTTCATTATGATACTATAAAACTAGATCCATGTTTTGAGATAGTAAATTTCTGTTAAACTGGAAAGTAATCATAAAATTCCATCAATTAAAGCGCAAACTATCGTTCGTATCTCATAAATTTTTCTTCAATTTTCTCGTTTGTTAGTATAAAACTTTCTGGGAATAAAATTAATTAAACCATTACTGGAATTTTCTGTTTTATTTACCTTCAGAATTTCAACATGGATGATTATTACAATTATCTTCCAATAGTGAACAATATAAAACTACTTTGTACAAATTGCTTAAATTTTTCGAAAATATTTGTTATCTGTGGAGAAAGACCGGGGTAATATAAAGCTAATGGCATGGCAGGACCGCTGCAGTCTACATCACCGATTTCAAATGATAAATAAATTGCTAATGCTTTCTGTAAAGCAATCTCGTCTCAATTTCTGAGTTTATCTCGTCAAACCATCGATAAAGTATCTTAGCAGTTTCGTTAAAATTTTGAGCGGCAAAATTACCCGGAGACATTGGACTGGAATTATTCAAAATCCCTCAGCGATAATCCTTTTAAAACAGCGCGTTTTTCGCTGTATTCATTCAATTTCCATGTTTCACTTCATTGCGTTGTATGGCGTTATGAGACTAAGGAGTGTCGCTATGGATCCTTGCGGGGCTTTCAATTTAAGATATCGGTAACCTGTTTTTTTAGGAAGTCCTCATAGGAGAAGATTGTATTCTTGCACAGATGAGTATTTGTATAAAAGTCATAGTATATCAAGTATTCCTTATAATTCGCTACGACTAATTCGTTCATTATGTACACATAATACTTTTATGCAGCAACCAGAATCTTAGAAAAAACTATAATTGTGATACAAACTCCATCATATTGCGATTCGATGACCTCAATCCTCTGGATTACTGCGCTACCACCGGAAATTTGGTCGTATTTGTCAATAAACAAACACTATATATATATTTGACATATTTCACTAAATATTAACCGAAATAATCAAGAACGTAATATACTGCATTGAACGCATTGCCTCGCAAGTTATAATTGCTGGACAGAATTCAATATCGAACAGGATCATTTATGGAATATCTGAAATGCTTTGAAACTGGCGTGAACCTCTCAGCGGGGAACAGTATTCTCAAAATTTCCTTCATAACTACCGAGTACCAACGAGCTTGTTTTCTGGCTGTACACAATTACAGGGATCGTTGTGGATAACTTCTGGAACTATCTAGATGCTCCTGTTGGGATGATGTAAGCAAGGAATTTAACTTCAACGGTTAATAAATATCTGCAATGGATTCGTGAGAAAGGCGAAGGCGATGAAAAGCGACATGTCATGAGCAATACGACTTCCATAAATGCATTCGCTACGTATTAATACAATGGTGTCTTTATTAGGTTTTTTTATATTCTAAAAATCTCGATTTTTCGTGATTGAAATATCATCATATTAATTTTGATTCAATTGCTAATAAGAAACTATTACTAAACTATATGTAGGAATTTTTTACTAGCATTCCGGCCGCAGTCAAAAGAAATGAAATGTTTCAGTGTCGTAAAAAGAAACCTATTTCACTCTTTAGCTTCTTAGCTATCTCCAGACACAAAAGTCGATGTGACGAAAGAAAGATAAACCAACATAAAAACTCACTTTTTGATAATATTAGTAAGGTATATAAGTAACGTCTGTTTATGTTTTAGCAGGATGTTTCTTCAGTTTACGTTATCTCTTGAGTTCGAGCAATAATAAACAATACCTTAATGGTAATAAAAACTCCACTCAAAGAAATTGTTACGGAAAAAATTCCTCATTTCTGTCGCCTAAAGGAATTTCTTCGGGACTGAAATACCTCATAATTTACAGTAAATTTCTTGTGCTCGAAATCTTGGGAACATTAAATCCAACGTGAGTAGTAATAAAACAAATAACACGCCGCATACGGAAGGGAAATAATTCATTATAATATAATATGGATAAAAGAGCCGCTGTTTAGAATTTAATCGTAATATTACGTACTCGGAAACACTTGAATTATTTATAAATGTACAAATTTGAAAATCGAAATAATCTTGCGAACCGAACAAAGGAGATTCTTTATTTAAATATTTCTTTTTCTTTTTGGTTTTGTACGTGATAACTGCTTGCGGAACCGGTGGTAAGTGTTAAAACTATGTTATAACGATTCAAAAGTGCTTCTATAAGAAGTCTAATTGAATAAATAAATGCTTTAGTTTGAGTTTTGAATTAACTCCGTGGGTTTTCCATTAATTAACTATTATTATTATTATTTTCGTGTTTGATAGGGAATTGTTGTCATACAGTCATATTTTAGTATATGCAGAGGCATAGAAAATAATTATTCAGATGTTTCCTTGTAATTTGCAAACATGTTTGTAACTTGTACCAGAATTTATTTATTGCTCTGTTATAAAAGCTGGACGCTGCCTGGACTAGTATAGTCTTTATTTAAATAATGGTGTAAGAAAATTTAATATATTACCTATTATTTAATTCGATAATGTTATTAATATATATATATATATATATACACATATATATATATATTTAAAGTGAGTCCTAATAGAGATGTACTGTATTTTTAATAATAACATAGTTCATAATTAATGCCTGCCCCATTCGGTTTTACAGCAAATAACGCATTCAATTTACAAAGCTATCCAACATTCAGCTCTTAGCCTACAATATGTTTTGCTACGATGTGCTCCCATAGGAGTGGTGGAGCAAAAAGCATTATGTGGGTAAAGGGGTAAGTTGTTGAAACAAGGCTTATTACGAGATGAGAGCTAATATTGAATGTGAGATGCTGTAATGTTTCAATTATATACATTAAGTTCTGCTGATGTATTAGACGAATGTGTAATTGCTGATTCGTATGTTATTTGTGATAGAACGATATGAATGAGTTTAATAAATCCGCAGTTTTGTGAGTTTCATATAATATCAATCATGGCTTTTAACTGGTATTTATATATCTTTTAAAAGTTTTTTTTTTATGGCAGAGTAAGCAGAGGAGCAGATGGGCCACCTGATGTTAAGAGGTCACCACCGCCCATAAGCACTTGTAACACTAGATAAGAGATGTTACAGATGCTTTGCCGGCCTTTCAGTGACATATACGCTCTTTTCTTGAAGGCCCCAATTTCGTAATTGTTCGGGAACACCGTAGCTGTAGTTAATCTTGAAACAGAAAACATCAATCTAATCTGAAATCTTTTCTGCAAAAAGGTCACACAAGGTCAGGAAATTGTCCCTCGAATACTCCAATATCAATAGTTTTGGATACAAACATCGTCACAGCAATTTGCCCATAAATGTACAAGGCTCCGGTGGTGCATGGAAATAGGCTAGCCTGGGGAAATCTAGTCTTGGGGTGACGGCGAGACGAGGGGCTTGTGCAAGTCAAGTGTACAAACAATATATGGTCTAGTTTCTTGTATTTGATTCAAGAGCATGAGTTTTAATGCGTTTTTTTTGTATGGGTACAAAATTATATTAAAAAAAACGATTAGATTTTCTTTGTTTCGAATTTATACCATGTCATTTACATTGTTACTTACATAACATGTGCGATATCTTCTCCGGTACGAGGTGGATCAATTCGTGCCGAATCGTGCTCGACTTCCACAGTGAAAATAATTGATTAGAATGTTACATAATTCTGTTTTTCCATTTCCATTTAACACATAAATATCCTTGTTATTCACCTATATTCAAAATATTATATCAAACCCCTGTCGCGTTTCAGCTAGTCAACAATTTCGTTTCCAGTCCCGTCACTAGACGTTGCACTTATAAACAGCGTGTTTTCACATTCTTGCCATTTCTTCAGGACTTTATGAACATTTTTCATTAAGTTGTCATATTATATCATGATGAGAATGCACCCTTACACCGTGTCGCTAAGGGATATTAAAATGTTCGCGTACCTTTTACTTTAGCTTATGCTTTGTAGTTTCCTTTCGGGTGTGATACGAATATATATATAGGTAAAGTACTAGACGCTCGTCTCGGCTTCGTCCGGATATCAAGATTCTTTTTTTCCCAAAGGAGCATTTAATCGCGTTAAAAAGTATCCTATCACTCAAGTCAGCTAATACCCTGTCTGTATACCAAATGTCATCAAAATCCGATCAGTAGGTTCAGCCTGATTGGCGGACATACATAAAAAAAACTTCCACATTTATAAAATTAGTGTGATTCTTACGTTTACAGATCAATAAACAATCATCGATATCATGAACAATTTCGTGGAAAAACAGCTATAAATGATAGTCTAAAGATTATTTTTAAATAAAAAAAAAAAACATAGACGTATGTTCTTCACATAACATAATAATAATATAACAGTATACCTCTAAAACTAGAATACAATGAGTTGTTTCAAATCCTAAAGCTCATTTTGTATCTTTCTACACAGAGAGAAATATTTATTATTAATTTGAATTGAATATAGTTTTAGATCGTCAACATGCTTATGTACATTTTACAACTAAGTAAGAGAAGATAAATCATTACTTCCAAATACTAATATTATAAATGCGAAAGTTTATGAGGATGTGTGTGTGTTTGTTGCTCTTTTACGCAAAAACTACTTAACCGATTGCAATGAAATTTGGTACGTAGACAGCTGGACACCTGAAATAACATATAGGCAACTTCTTATCCCGATATTCCTACGGGATACGAACTTACGCGTGTGAAACCGCGGGGCGCAGCTAGTCTTTTATAAATGCAAATAAAGGGTTTGTTTTTTTCTCTTTTACGTGGCAAAAGAGTGGTTTGATAAGATTTTTGTACCTGGACTTCGTTAGCAGGGTAAAGTGACCCAGGCTATTTTTTACTCGTACCGCAATGAAACGCCTAATTCATATGAGATTTTCCTTTGACCACGCGGGCAAATTACTGATGTAGCTTTTAAACATATTTTTCTTTATCTCTGTTACATATTTGATATTTACTCGATTCTGGGACTAATTATGAACTACGTCTTTTAAAATCATTCAAGTCAAATTTGAGGAAGGAATAGACATTTATTTATTTATTTGTTCATTGGTAATCCAACAGCTTTACATGTTAACTAGATTATAACAATATGTTTAATTTATCAGTTAACCAATAAAGGCTTTAAACATATTTATCAAGACAGATTATTAAATAAGTGTACATTTATAAAAAGAAAAACTAACAATTACTTCATATTCCTACATGCTTCTGTGTTTGTAAGTGTGTTTGTTTGTGTATGTGTACCTACGTGTGCATTACTGTTTCTTATAATACAATAAGGTAAGACATACATTCTTAAAGAATAAACACACACACTATATTATAAAGCTTGCATGTCACACATGTTTATAAATATAAAACAACATATATAACGATTTATCGCTGAGCTGGTGTGCAAAATGCGTCGCGTATATTCATATCATTCAGAATTCAAGTCTCGTATGTACTTACTAATGCTAGCTTTTTCGTAAGCGGCATTTTGATGTGATACGTTAATATTTAAATGTGGGGGATGCTATCTAGTGTGTTGCTGGGAACTGATTTTTGTTGATATTATAATGTTTATTACATTTTATCGTACGTTATAACTGATAGAGAGATAAGTTTATTTACTTATGATATAGAATACTATTTTTGATTTATGTGTTAACCAAGCATTTATTCGGTATAGGCTTGATGGTGACTTAGATTAGTTCTAGGGAGTTGCAAAAATAAAAAAAATAGATATAGTATGATATCTGATAAATAGCAATATGTTAATATCTTAAAGGATATTAGTTTTTATTGTATGTATGTAAGAATAATTTCTTATTCATCAATCATAATCATAAGTCAAAAATGATCAATTAATCTTTAATGGAAAATGCAAAGATATTTAGTATAACTAAGATTCGTTTTTATACAAGTGAAATACTTATTTAAAAAATTTACACCTATTTTTCTAGTTCCAATAAGAAGCGAAAAGTTAACCCCCTCTCTTCACTGCTATAAAAGCGATTGATGGAACATTCTAGAGCATTTTGATTTCGCAAAGGTTTGAAATAATATTAGCGTTAATGACAAAAAATACGAGTCCATTGAGGGGCATGGGGCGGGCGCCGGGAAAGCCTCGGAGTGGCTCTCCTGAGAAGGCCTCCATTACGATCCGACAATTAGTGCGCCATTAGAGGACAGCCCACGGAATTACGTGGCCAATATAAATAATACAAATGGATGTAGTTGTGTTTAAAACAATCTTTTTAACATTATACATAAATGTTGATTATATTTAAAACATTTAAATATTTTGTGCTGTGGACAAAAAATATAAAAACTAAATTTTACTACTAGAATAACTTGTGTCATAATGCATTAGGCTAACGTGCAAGACACTGTAATACTGCAACTAACAATGAGTTTAGGATATTCACACGAATTATTGGTTTATGGAGAGAATATAGATTTATATGAGGTTATAGTTATATTTTACAGCAACGTATTTAATGTCTAGTATTTATAAACCGACGTTATGAGCTTAAAAAGGGTTTCACAGACTTTCAGGTTGGTCTAAGCAACCCGTTTGTTATAGATATTATACATAATATTCAATGATATTTCTTATATCATATTTTGTATACATTATTTTGTTTATAACAACTAATATTTAATACGTAATAACCCAGCACGATGAAAATGGAATATTAGGGAGTCCTTTTATTTTAGATAAGAAAAAAGATATATTAAATACTATATAAAATTTATAGACAAAAACGCACGCATAGTAACTGACCTACAAGAGAAATAAAATAATAGGTAGGTCTCTTAGACCCAGCCTATAATATAGCGAAGTTCAGATATTGCCTTTTTCAACCAACGTTTCCAAAAACGAAAGAGATTATCAATTCTACTGGATTATTTATTTGATACTTGATAAATCCGTGGGTTTTCAACCGATTGACGTGATTCTTTGTGCATTAGATAGGAAATCGTAGACATTTGATCCCATTTTAGAATCTTGACTGACATCTTCCTCCCCAGGAAAGTCGGTGATATTTTTGCACAAAATATTTATTAATAAAATAATTTGAATGTTTAATATTATGACGTAAAAATTATGTCTATTTATAACATAAGAAAAACGAATGAGCGGCTTCTACATCAATGAGAACAAACTTCCGCTCATCCCAAAAAAATAAACTGAATGGAAAGAAAATGTTTTGGAATAATTTTCCCGCCGAAGTGAAAAATTGCAAAATTCAGATGAGTTAAAAATAGGCAAAGTTCTGCGTTCGAATGTAAAAAATGTTCACCTTTTTTCCTGGAAATTATTATTTATAAGAAGAAACTAATTAATTACATTTTACACGGTTCTGCCTGCCTCTTGGTACAGTGGTTAACGCAGGTTGTTGCGTGAGCGTAGAACCGAGGAGACCTCAGATCGATTCACGGTGGAGACGCTCAAAAAACAAATATCTCTCGGTTTGGCAGCACACAGAAGGCTTGTATTTACTTGTCCATAAAGAAAGTCGATCAGATTATCTGCCCCATACCCCCCACTAGTAGACACGGGACTACACTTTTACACGGGTTTCGGTTCAGATTTCTTTGAAGCACATACAAGAACCACGCCAATTGATTAAAAACTCATAGAGCTATCGAGTCTCAAAACAAAATTTATTCACCTCTGAATATCTCATTATTGATCTTTTTTATTCTTGGAAATGTAGTTAGTCTGCTTATAATTCACTACTTATCTGATTTCGAAAAGACTTTTGTTATAAAAGTTGTCTTGTATTATATTTATCTTTATCCTGAGTTCATCCGGAATGAGAGAGCAGCAAATACATATAACATAAAGTGTAAATATGATTTTAAATTGTTATCTCACTAAACAATAAATGATAATATAAAATGCCTCTAGTCGGCCGGCAAAAGGACATCGGTATTTTGTTATGTTTAAAAATCCGTTTTGAAATCGAGAGCTGTAAATTCAGCACGTTATTCGAGCGTATCGCAAGGGACGGCGCCATTTTTCAAAAACAATCGCACATAAAACAGTTATTCAGAAACAATCACATATAAAACAATGAGGCGTGTCGACGCGCTTCGGACAAATGGACGGTTGTATGTCAAAATTCGTAATACATTGCGGCTCCGACGCCGCTAGACATCAATGCGTATTTTTTGAACGACGTAACTGATTATTAATTAGGCGATATATTACTTTTGTAATGGTTTAATATATTAGCCGTTGGTAGATTGGCCTGTCAAAATCGATAATTAGTTCGAATTGACGTATGGACAAAAATAAGTGGTAAAACGACTTTCCAAGTTATTTATAACTTTAGTTTTTTCAAAATCGCGCACATTTAAACTATGGTACGAGTTCGTATAGGTAAATAACATGCAATATATTTTAACAGCCATTGCTCCGAATCATTCCACTGCTATGTATTTCGCTTCTAAATCATAATTTACAATACCGTATCAAATTTAAAACCAGAAAGAAACCAAAAAAACACATAAACAAAATGTTCGCATCATATCGATTAGCAAAGCGACCGCAGCCCAACCAAGAAGCGCGGTTTACGATCCATGTTGGTACATGGCTCGACTGATTGCCCCTGAAAGGGCGTACAAACAAAAATAAAAAGTTGCTGATTAAAACGCGGACAGCACAAAGCGATTATCAGAGCGTGCACTGTCATCTATTACTTGCCCGCTATTGTTGCATCGATGGAAGCTTTGATATTGTAAATCTTTTCGCGGTGGATGCAGGTGGAGTGGTTTAGGAGTACGCTTCAAATTTTATGTCGCATTTTAAGGGGATTGTTTAATACAGTACAGTACACGTGTTATAAATAATAATAGAATAGTAATATAATAAGATTTGATAGTGATATCTATGTTACTTACATCGTTATAGCGATTTTATTGTTATATCTAAGTCGATCTTTTTATTTTAATTTATGTTAGAAATTTTTGAATTTCAAACGGGTAATTTTATTAAATAAATTAGCTGTATCAAAAACATACAAAATCTTATGTATATAGAATACATGTAGTACACAAAAATGGCAGCCCAACGTTATTAAGTATTGTACAAATATTTTAAAAGCTCGTGATATGAGGGGCAGTGAACAAAAATATTTTACGCACATACCATCTCAATTAGAACGAAATAGCTCGTCACACGAAACAAAGCGTAAAGCCAACAATATAATTTCATACATAACATTCACGGTTTCAGTACATTTATAAGCCGCGATAGAGTCGGATAAAATTAGACGACATAATTAACCCAATATCATTAGGCTAGACCAAACAAAAGTCCCTCCCTTCTAATTAAAGCAAATATTGTGTTTTGTTTTTCTTTATTGGGACTTGTTAAAACAATTTTACTTAATTACAACTTGGGGCGAATTGTTCGATGGGCGAGTACCTATTTCGTGAAAGTTTCGTCTGGTTTTAATAAAATTTGTTGTGAGTAGCGCGCATCGGCGCCGTACCATGAACACATTATTATATTTTAATATAGATTTTCGAGTAATTTTGTCATATTATTCATCATATTCGAACAGTATATTGTTCACTGCTGCATATGAGATAATAAATTGTTATTTAATGGGAATACGGCTCACACGTTTTAGACCAGTTTTAAACTGTCATTGCTGTTCTAAGTATGAAAGTTTCTTGTGTATTAGTTGCTCCTTTCTTTCTAATGATCATTAGTCTAAATATAATGAAATTTGCTACGTAGTATCATATCACGAGAATTTTCCTTAATTAACATACCTAACATAAAATTTCACCCCGAAAATATACTAATTAAAGACAAACTTTTCTCTCGCAATAACACGTACTTATATCTTTGCACGACAGCAATTCTGTATGGGAAACCACACAAAATTCCATCCCTTATTAATTCTATCCCTTGAATTTTCAAGGACGGATGTTCGGTTCGGTTACCTGTTCAAGCGTAACTACATAACAAATTATCTATTTTACAGACAGACAACGTCAGGGTTACTTTCGTCTTAATTCATCACAATTTCTTATAAATGCTTATTCTCAGACGGGTAATTTAGATGCAATCATACGATTACGATACATCCCAATATACGATGCCTATTTAAAGATATAACACCTTTGGCCTTGATTGTAAGTAGTCATAATAATTAATTAGTCCATATATGTTCCCACTGTTGGGACATAGGCCTCCTATGAAGGTTCATGTCATAGTCCACAACGCTGGATGTGCGTGTAGATGTCACATCTCGCCGACCTTTGGATCATGGACATGCCGGTTTGCTCAACGTTTTGAGTGTGTGTGTGTGAATGTGTTTCGAGTGGTAATGTTATCCAAATGTGCAAATAAATTGAAAAATCTATTTATTTCCTGCACGCACACCTGATATTGAACCCCCGACTACTGAAATTCAGGTCATAATAATTGTAAGTTATATTATTATGCTCTCTACTTACATCATGAAGCCACGATAGCTTCCTGGCTGGTGGGTTTGCTCTCACGTGGCATTCGAAGTAAACATCATCTCCTTCCTTAATGTCTCCAGCTGCTAGCGAACTTCCTAATCTTAATTTAACTACAGGCGGATCTGTAAAGGTAATGTATATTATATCGCGTTGTAATATGTAAAAGTTTAAATGAATAAGATTTGAATGGATTTTGCAATGTAATTGAAATGTTTTTATCTGATTTAAATTATCTATAGCTGCACTCTTATAGTATGAATGTACCAAACTGGTGGACTATAATACCTAAGTGGTTATATATTGCAGCAGCTGTACATTAATACAGCTATTACGTAAATTCTCTAAAATAGGTGCAGTAAATATTTAGGAATATTAATGTTTAAATAACTCATCTGACGTTACGTTTAACATAAAAAATATACTCAGTAGAGACGTTTGAATAATCAAGATAAGATCAAGTAACATACACATGATATAATAAAATTGTAACGGTAAAAAGTCTATGCTATTGAATAATTATTTTCGTATGAAGTTCTATATGAACTCCTGCGCAAATAGTCTTTGTGTGTATCAAACAACTGTATTATAATACAGTTATTGTCGTAGAACAGATAGAATTAACAAATAAAGCTACTTACATACGACATTTATAGTCCACGATGTCTCCATAAAAAGTGTCGTGACGTTTGGATTCTCGGCACGACACGTGATCGGCTTGCTGTCGTCATCCAAAGTAGGAACAAAGCTCATTACACTTATTGTCAGGTTGTCTCTCAACTCCTCCTGTGAAAGAAATATTTGGCAAAATCTAGAAGATTCTTAAAACATTTTCTTTAAATTAGTAGTCAGTGAAGTTACAGCTTTCTAAAAAAAAAGTGAAGTCCCGTGTCCCCTAGTGGGGTATGGGGCAGATGATGTACATCTGTTTCACTGATCGATTTTCTTTACGGACAAGTAGGTGATCAGCCTTCTGTGTCCTGCCAGACCGAGACATTTTTTTTTTGTGCGTCCCCACCGGGAATTGAACCCAGGACCCCTCGGTTCTACGCTCACGCGTTAACCACTGTACCAAGGTGGCGGTCTAGCTTTCTAAGGATCGAATAATTTTCTAAATTGGCCTAGTTGTTTTCTTGTAAAAATATTACAATCATACATACTAAACCATAAAGAAATAGATCATAATGTTTTGTTAAAGCGTAAATTTTGTATAAATCTATTTACAATAAACAAGTTTTGACAGATTAGTTGAGTTAGTTATAGGTGAATTTTTAAAATCATTTTTACCAAATGATATCGAAATTTCTATTCCTCAACATGATGTGCATTTGACATTAACTTCAGGGAGCGTACCATGAAATGTTTTTGCAATTCAAATTTATACATTCTGTGAGATGGTTATACTGAAAATGTTTTGCTTGGATGTCTGCAAAAAAGCGAAATACGAGATTGCATATTTATCATCACTACACAACATGTGACTATATTTAAGACTAGCTGTGCACCGCGGTTTCGGACACGTCGTATATGATATTATTTAGCCTTTTATAATAGCCTTCCTCCATGAATTAGTGTTTTATTTTATATTGTTAGTATTAAGATGTAGATAGAACAAACAAACAAACTTTCCAGCTTTCTATTAAGAACACGTTTAGATAAAAAAGTGAAAATCTCATATTGGAGTTTCGACAATCGCGTTGCAAGTTGAACGGTTTTCTTATATATGCGTCGTATTAAAAATCGGGAATATATAGTAAAACAGTTTAGAAGTATCTTCGAGGAATCAGATAAGACAAACACATATGTGTTTATGTGTCCTTTTTGTAATAGCCGGCAACTGAGCTGATGGTTCGCCTTATGGTAAGCGATCACCACCGCCTGAATATTCGCAGAGGTATAAGTGTCATAAGAAGAGCACGGCATATAGGTCAAATCTAATGCCACTCTCAAATAAAATTTTTGACGCCACCTATATCAAGTTTAAAACTAAAGACAACAATAATAACTCATTACAAATTTATAACTAGCGGCTAGCTTCACCGTGGTACATAATATATAGCCTATATATTGAGGGATAACGTATACATCCAAAGGTTAAACAAATTGAATTCAGTCTTTATATCTGTAGTATAAATTAAACCAATAAAATAACAGATAACAAACAAATCGCACCGAGACACAACAAACCGCTTTAACACTGAAAACCGAGCAAATTACTCACGTCACGTTACTGGCCAATGAAACAATAATTCGAATCGCGTCAATGGCAATACAGGGAACGCATAAACATGTCAAAATGCAGCGCTCATGAACGATTCAATCGTAAAATATCATCGAGAAGTGACGTGCAACAAATTCCGTGGAAACGCACGCAATGCCTGCGCACTATGCTTAGTTTCAGATACTGTGATATATCGCAGAATGCTCAGCGCTCCTGAGTTATATATTCGTGGTTTATCATGCCCAGGTGTAAACTATAGTGGTGATGACATTCGAGACTAGAAAAGATGATTTTCTGTAAATAAGATTCTGTTGGAGATGCTTTGACGCTCGCAATATGGCGTGTAAATAACGTCTTTATTTTGATAATTTTTAAGACTTTTTTTTTGGGTTAAGCGAAAAATTAAGAAAAAAAATAAGAAAGAATTTTTTCTATTCTTTCAAAATTTCTCGTTTATAAAGCATTTCAATGCTATAAAACTAAAAATTAAAAGAAAGAATTTTGTACACAATTGGCGGCCTTATAAGCGGCCATAATCAAATAGAAGAGAGAGCTATCAATACAACCTGAGGGTTACCTATGATTAGTCATAGGAGTATATATTATGTCCCTACTGCAGGAACAGGCCTCTTATGAGAGCAATATAACTATGTGTATGACATAATACGAGTGGTGGAAAATAATTCATAATTTTTTTTATTTACAGAGCGAGCGAATCACCGTCGATAGCAATGCTAATGAAGCGAAAGTTTCAATACATCTATATATATAAAATTCTCGTGTCACAGTTTTCGTTGCCATACTCCTCCGAAACGGCTTGACCGATTCCTCTGAAATTTGCTAAGCATATTGGGTAGGTCTGAGAATCGGCCAACATCTATTTTTTATCCCGATATTCCTACGGGATACGGACTTACGCGGGTGAAACCGCGGGGCGCAGCTAGTTAACATATATAATATGCCGCATTAGCCAAAGTCCATACCAACCCTCTAATCACTAATTATAACTATCCAACTCCCCAAACATTTTGTACAAACAACGTATTTAATAACGCGCTAGATAAAACTAAATATCGGAGTTCATAATTACATTCACGTTGTTCGTAAACAGCAGTTTTAGCTATAGTTCTGTTCAAAGGCTTTGTTTGAAGTTGTGTGGACTGTCGTTGCTTGTTCGGTTTGCACCTGAATGCAATGCGGAGTCTGCATAAAACGCTTGCGGTTTTAATGTGAATGGAATAATAATACGATAGGTCTTCGTGTGTTAACGGGATCAGGTGGAAACTTAGGATACAGGAACTGCTGTAAGTGGATCGCGTGTGACTTGGAAGAAATGGTCAATTCTTATTTTCCTTTGTGTCCCCATAATTTATAGACATACACCTGATATACATTCGTATATGATTATCACAATATGTTAAATCTTTAAAAATAATTTCTTTATTATGTTTTTCTTGTCATTTCATTTCACAAAAAACGTATATATTTTAATATGTAATTACAATTCTACATAAACCTTATTTAATATCAAAGTTATTATTTGTACAACAAAAATATTTGAGCATACTTTCATATATTCTACCGAAAGCTTATATAATATTACTGTTTGCATACATTTCATGAATATTTCAGTGGTCTACCTCTAGACTTCAGCTATAACGTCTTTCAGAAGATCACGTCGGAACCTATTAAGGGTACTATTGTTCAGGCCTATATCGAAACTTCGCACATAATTCGCTATCGATTATGTAAGCTTAAGCAAATAGTTGTCCGGTCACACGCCACGTGATCTCTCACCGCAGATTAATGGCTCCTACACACTGCGGGACACTATGGAGTCATAGGGTTGTCAACTGAATAAAGTTCTAATGTTAATACAAAAGAGTGAGGGTATAATTGTAGCTATGATCTGTCACCGCAGAATAACTGCCTACACATAGTGTTACATATGTAACAAGATAATATGGGAACGTAGGGTTGTCAGCTGCTAAAAACTTCTAATGAGAATACAAATTGTCATTATGATAGGTAGCATAGTTAAAGTCAAATATATTAAACGTGTTATGTATCAATAGTTTTATGAGGACAAAATAAATTTGGTAATTTAGAAATGCCATAACTTCAGAAATAGCTATGTCTTTCCCAAAACATCGGCAGTCGACTTACTTTAACATGGTGCATTTCCTTCAACTTGGTTTAAGTTATAATGCCGCAGTTTTTACTTCTGGAGTTATGAAGTGTTAGTATGCTAAGCAATCTAGTGTTAATAAATGAATTAATTAAAAGTTTAATAAATCGTTAAGTAAATAATTATAATTTATTAAATATTAGGTCATGAGGTCGAAAATGTAATGAACTTAACAACCGGCTGAAACTGTGGTTTTAAAGCCACAATATTTGATATACAAATGATTGAAATAAATAATTAGGTACTTATATAATTTCTTATGAAATATTAGAAGTCAGTGTAGACAGCCCTGTTCAAACATCTGGTATTGTGTTAATATATTATACAATTTATACTAGACCAAACTTCAATACGCATACCTTTGGCTATAATGACTGAATTCCTGAGACCTTAACAGATGATCTTCTATTTACTTAATAGTTGGAGGTTATTTCTATTCTAAAAACTGAATAAGAATAAAGATGCTACTTATACAAGAGCTATATAAAAACACAAACTGTATTACATCATAAATTGTATTTTTAGCACCCGACGCGTAAGGAGGGGTATTATGAGACGTCAGTATTCGTAAGGTAATTTTTAGCTATGTTTGACGAAAATGAAAATCGGTCAATGATGGCGCCCACCACAAATTGTCTCACTAATATACACAGCTCTCTAGTAATAAAATACAGTGTAAAAATTTTTAAATTCAACATTTCTGACAGGACTTAATTTGAAATTAAATTTATTGTTGTACAATCTTGTTGTGTGATTAGTTTTACGTCTGTACTATACATTTAGATATAATATTATACGGATTGATTGAAGCAAACCTATAATTATTCTAGAGCTATAAAATGAAGCCCGCGCGTGAGGATTTATAATATTTCTTGTGGTGAAAAGTAAAACCATTAACCATCCACATTTAAAGCCATTTCTCCATGCGAAAGCGAATTAACTCCCCATATAAACACAATCGCGGTTGAAACGTTCTTTTCGAATGAGCACCAATCCGCTTAGCGGATTTATGCACGTTCGGTCGCGATTTGTCAACTGCTATCAATAATGCAGCGATTATATCGCGCTCGTTCATACTCGGCTGGCTTATCCTGTCCTTTTTCATCGCAGCCATCACGTTAGAACGATAAATCGTAAGAGCGAGGCGCCTCCCCGCGAACGATCGTCACGTGCGCTTCAATGGATGTTATAATTCTAGGAATAATTTTGAATTCTTTCCCGTTGTCACTGTTCAACTCGTAGAGCAGCTATTGTTGTGTGTTTTGAATTCGCATTTTTAGCTTTCTAGTATTATGTTTGCTACGAGTAAATTCATATAATGGTGCTGGTGTTAGACAATGACGCACACATATATGTTATCAACACATGCGTACACGTCATCGCAAATCGAATATGCAATTTACTAAAGGTCCATTGATTGTACTAATAAAATGAACACTATTAAATTACTATGTTGCTTAAAGAAATATAATAAACAAAAGATTTGATAAATTTATACACTAGAATACATGGTTTTAAATAGTTTAAACCAATATTAACGGTATCTTTGTGCTTTTTTCTTCTTTTGTAACATTATGTCTTCAACATACAATCACTTTTGCTTATACCCTGAAGTTAATACATTTTACTTGTAGATTATATACTTAAATGCATATGAAACACGCCTTTAGCTCATGAAATCCCCTTAAGCAGTAGACACTAATTTCACTGACTTGAATTAGTTGCCGTTAACTATAACTAATTTCCACATGTGAAGATAAATTGAAAAATCAATTTATTCCCTGCACGCTCGCCCGGTCTCGAACCCCGACTTATCGATTTTGAAGTCCGAGGTCATCACCACTGAGCCACCACCAAATAAATTCCTATTTTGCTAAACTTCAAACTATCTGTTGGTTTGTTTCGTAAACTTAAATAATAATATATAATTTTGATTAAACCGCTACAGAATCATAATTGAACGGTTAGTCATGAAGCGTTGCAGACAATTGCAACACGGAATATCTTAATTGCTATCTTATTTATCAAATAGCGTGCGAAAATACCATCCCCATCTCAGATATCACAAAAGCGTATACCACAAACCAAAAGCGTCAATGTCCACTAAACGCCAGAAATTGATGCTCCGTTTGCATAGGCCTTAACATCGATAGAGCGTTTAGGCAGACTATTAACGACTGTGATATTTTGTAGCGTAATATTTAGTTTATTATTATAAAATATTGTTTGTATTAGTTAATCTATGGGTTATGTGGCTGTCAGTATCAAGTATAAGCATCTTTTGCATTTCGTATTTACTGTTCTATCGTTTATTGAAGCGAAAAAGAAAAAAAATCATTACATTACATTTCGTATGTTTAGAATCCATTGTAATGAAATTTTATTTACAACAGTGTCTATAAAATGTATAAAACAAAATAGAAAATTATCAATGATTTACAGATACACCTAACACTCAAACAAATTTCGAGATTTCATTGAAGTTATGTTCAAACGCCTAACACTACGCACACAACCACAAATTTCACTCCATACATTTCTATTTAAACCCACAGTCATTAGCAAACTAAAATTCAACCAACATATCGAGTCAGAGTATAGCCCGCCCTAAACATAGCTATTACATCGGCATATTGAAGTACAATCCCGGGAGGTATCGAGTCGGTACACACTCGACATACTGTTAACTCAGCGAGGTTTACGGCTGTCTAGCTAAATGCCCAAATGCTTGCCAGTGTTGATAGAACGGCTCGGTACATTCCTGCTTTGGAAAAGTTTCGACAAGTTTTTTGGAGCTAGAATTTGATAAGGACTTAAGAATTAAAAGTAATATCCTACAAATATTATAAATGTCAAAGTTTGTAAGGACGTGTGTATGTTTGTTGCTCTTTCACGCGAAGACTACTCAACCGATAGCAATGAAATTTGGTACGTAGATAGCTGGATAACTGGAACAACACATAGGCAATTTTTATCCCGATATTCCTACGTGATACGGACTTACGCGGGTGAAACCACGGGGCGCAGCTAGTTCAATATATATCCAAATTTATAATATAGCAAGATAGGTGTGCTAAATCTGAATAGGTTTTAAGTTGAATTACTTTGTTCTTATAAAGATAAAACGCAAGCATAGTTGACTCTTGGTGTACAAATTATGCGATTTGTTCTAAGTCAAATCGTGTTGCTTCTGTTGTAATAAGAGTAAATTAAAGCTACTACACAAGCAACTTAGGTACACACAAGGTATATTAGAAATACAAATTTTAAGTCTTTTTTTCAATAAACCACGACCGTAAATTTTCACAAATTAAACATATTGTAGGTCAAACAAAGATCCGACCCGAACGCGACTGTTGAGGACATCGGCATAAGAGACGGCTTAGGACAAAAAAACCTGGCTCCATTCTAGCGAATAATGCGGACCATTTACTTGTCTGCGAAGAAAATCAATAGGTAAACCTGATGTAGGTACCTTTTATTTAATTGCTTTTTACCGAGTGCGATGGAAACGTATTTTGATGTATTGTTTTTTGGTACAGAATATAAGGAGATTTTCAGCATTGCCTTATCTTTTAAAGTCGGACTTTAGCAGGAAAAAAAAAGGATTCGGAAAGACTTGATCAGAACTTTGTCCACTAACATGTATAAAAATTTAGAAAATTAATACGACCTTCCCGCCCGCGGCTTAGTAGACCCCGGGTTTTCCTCGCATGTTCCCGTTCCCGTGGGAAAACTTTCCTATGTCCGTCCGTGCACAAATTTTCAGCCAAATCGGTTAATCCGTTCTTGAGTTATAAATAGTGTAACTAACACCACTTTCTCTTTTCTATATAGATAATTGCTTGGTTGTATTTCGATCTATTAACAAATTGTTTATTATTAAAACCATTTTAGTATGCGCACAATTTGAAATCTATACATCTATATTTTTCTAACAAATAAAAACTCGTGTTTGTGGATTTATTTAAGTAAGTATTAAATTAAAATATAAATTTCCAAATGTCTTAAATTCGTTAAAATTGATTGACATGTAAGTATTTACTATACTAATCTATATATGTTCCTATTAACATTGGAAATAACGAAATTTGAGATAACTCTTTTGTCTATGACGTTCTAATAACCGCAGCGCTGTGCTGAACTCTCTTCGTGGTAAATGAGTATCATTATTCCGAGAGGTGATTCAGTTGGTTGGGAATATGCCAGACGGAAGAATTTGCTTTAATTTTATTATTGTTTTTTGTAGCTTTAAAGTTTGACATAGCATTAATATACTTTAAATCTGATAGATATAAAGATAGAAACCGAAACTTGAAATAAAAAGAGACCTTTCCGCCATCATTTTAGTTACACAATAATATATGATTCCGAGGCCCATATCCTTTTCCTCAGCCTTCTCAGTCCATTATATTATTCCCGTAATCAATTCTTTCACTATCCATTATCCCTTAAACTTGGGTTACGCGATCGTAGAGTACCTACCTATGACAGTGATCATAGGCGCCTATGGCAATGGCTTACCATCATTCGGTTGCATTCACTTACCATCAGGCGAACCATCACCTCGGTTGCAAGCTCTAATACTAAATAATATACTATTACTTACATTAAACAGTACTGTTATACAAAACTCAACATATACAGTATATTAGAGTAAGCTACGAAACGATATACAATCGTCTAACCCACATTTTATCGAACTTCATAAATACTCGAGATAGCGAAGACCTTAATCGAAGTGCTTCCATAGAACGCGTCATAAACTGTAAACTTTACAACATGTACGGATAATGTAGGGTCCCTGAAGCTGAAGTGGACACCACTTTATAAGTTCCGCTGGCCATACAAGGTTATTGAGTTTTGTTATAAACCGGACGAATTATGTTTACTGCATAACCATTGGAAAGCACGCGGTGTCGCAGTGAGGACGAGAGCTCGCTGTGAAATGTTTGATTACAGTTCCATAGTAGTCTGTGTCAAAGCAAATACAGATTCGCTGTTGTTCAAATGGGGCAAAAAGTATTTGTTGATTGCAATAAAACCAGTTTAATGTACTGACAACATAAATACATGTAGCAATACTCATAGTTAAAGAAGATACAGAAGGCAGTCTTATATAATAGGTGATCTCTTCTAGGCAACCATCTTAAAGTGTGATAGCAACGTAAAATGCTCATTTTATAAATTTATTATGGTTGGATAATCTGTGATTAAAAGGTCAACAACATTTTTTCATTTGAATTGTGTCATGTATAAAAACATGTAATTGGTATAATTCAATTTCGTTTTTGATGTTTCGAATTTGTTTTCGTGGAGCTTAACTTAATACAAACATTACAGTCTTGATATAATAAATATTACGATTCCAATAATTTAATTTGGTGTTTATCTAAGTTTTACGGATCACTCCATGAAATATAAACGTACGTTTTTAAGTACCAATAAAAAGTTATGATTGCGGATACAAACACATCTCTCAAGCTACAACACGCAGGGGATGGCAAGAGGGCGAATATGCGAGGTGATCGCCTAGCTTATTAACTGTGGCATTGGCCGGCTGCCAGGGCTGCCGAATTATGAAACTGCGCAGCACGCGCGCAACTCAGCTCTGATTAAGATTTGCATGCGACCCTATTGCCGTGTTTTTCTTAGCGTTACAACGTTACGAATGTTTGCTGGGGTATTTGTAGTTTTAATTTAGTACATTTTAATGAATAGATAACTAACTTTTTTTCTTAGTTTTCTCTCTGTGATGAATCTGAAAATTCACCACAGATTCTCAAGTTTTTACTATCATAATTCTATTGGGAAGACGACACTTTTATTTATTGAATGTTCCGTATTGTTCTGAGAAAAATACTACAGGCAATATTTTAACTTAATTTACTGTAAACAAAAAAGTATCGAATGTGCGTATATAATAATAATTGATACACAAACAAGTAAAAATAAAGAGCGCAAATAAGAAAGATAACTAGATGTAACTAAATAAATAAAGTAAACGTAACTAGTTACAAACCTTGTCTAGTTATATGTACATTTAAAAATACTGCGAGGTCAGTCACAAACATATCAACCACTGAACAGCAAATGGGGAAATCGATCTATTTTTCAACGGGCAACGAAATTGATGTGTTACAAGAGCGTTCAGTAATAGCAAACATTTACAGTTTAACGCCTTTCGAGCCGATATAGCTTTTAAAGTGTTGTACAACAAGTAAATGCTCCAAAACAAATTTCTAATCACGCTACATTTCACATGCTTTTAGCTATTTTGCAGCTGAATCTCGGACTATATAGTTAAGTATGATTATAGAAAAGGGTTAACGTTTTTAAAATCATTCATTAATCTAAAAACAATAAATCGACAATAATTTTTTCTTTACTTCGTGTAGTTACTGAAGTATTATGTAAGAATGTGTTTAAATATGAATTTATTGAATTTCGTTGATAATAAATAATATTTACCTAAGACATCTTTTAATGCAGTCGATATCTCTTTCGGAAACCTATACCTATCTTCTTCATCTACTAAACACATCTATAAATCATTAAAAATGTCAATTGCCTGCATTATCACTACATAATATAAAACAAAGTCGCTTTCTCTGTATGTCCCTCTGTATGCTTAAATTATTACAAACAAGTATTGTGATGGCGTTTTAGATAGTAATAGTTTTTTAAAAAGAGTTACACAAGAAGAAGTTTTGTATTTATAATAACATCTATTAAACTACTTCGAATTTAACGCGTGCGAAGCCGCTCGCAAAAACTAGTTAATAATAATCAATGAATTTATTATTGTACATTAGAAAATAGAAACCCTTTCAATAATAATTCATTATTATGGTCATTATTACTTCAAATAGAAGTATAGTATTTAAATAGGTAAATCCATATTTATTCATAATCAAAACTTTCAGCTATTCCTTCCTAATAACAGAGAAGGTTTTACAGAGCACATAGAATAAATATTATTTTAGCTGCCATCCGTAGTAAACCTTTAATAAAATTACAAAACTTCGTCTTTGCGACCTGCCCAAGGACTGATTAAAGTTAATCTTGTTAAGTCTTACAAAGAAAACAGAACAATAAATTAATCATAGTAAGCATTCAGTTTACAGAACTCAATTACAAACATTGAGTTAGAGCAATTATGGGGAAACTAATCATTGCTAGCCTTAATTACGGTTTAAATAAAGGTTTGCTATACGCGAAATTTTTTTAATATACACAGTTCTTCATACAAAATCGGCTTTGAGAATCTGGATGAATTCTGCCTCCAAGATAGATAATATAATCTGAAATACCACTTACGCTACTTTTTTTGTGGTTACCACGAGCGTTATCGCGATATATCTAACACTCTTTTCCTTTTCTACAATTTTTCTCTGTACGCAAATTATAAACGTTATCTTATTTTATTTGATATTAGCTGCGCCCCGCGGTTTCACCCGCTTAAGTCCATATCCCGTAGGAATATCGGGATAATATGTTTTTCCAGTTGTTCAGCTATCTACGTACCAAATTTCACTGCAATCGGTTGAGTAGTTTTTCTTGAAAGAGCAACAAACACACAATACCAACAACAAACAATCCTTACAAACTTTCGCATTTATAATGTTAGTAGGATTTTTTTCTGAGCATAAACAGAAAAGATCCTACTCAGCATGACGCAGTCTTGCAACCAAGACGTTGGTATTCTGCCAAACGGTTCGAAAGCGTATTTGAAAATGTGATAAAGACATGACAAAATCGAGATAGGATGAATAATAGACAAGAAACAATTTATTTGTCAAAAAATTTTATGTTTAACAGTATTAAAACGAAAATTATTCATTAATTCACTCTGCGAGCCAATTGCGGGGAGCCCTTTTACAATTGGTTAGATTAATTACAATATTTGGATTAAGTTATTGTTGTCCCATCGTTTATCATCAATTGTTTCCATAACCTATCTTATCTTTAAAAGTCGGCAATCCGTCCGTACATCCTATCCTATTAATATTATAAATGCGAAAGTTTGTAAGTATGGATGTATGGATGTTTGTTACTCTTTCACGTAAAAACTACTGAACCAATTGCAATGAAATTTGGTACGTAAACAGCTGGATAACTGGAATAACATATAGGCAACTTTTTATTCCGATATTCCTACGGGATACGGACTTACGTGGGTGAAACCGCGGGGCACAGCTAGTGATGTCATAAAGCCTAGAAGGCCTCTGTATATGAACTATCTAACACTGCAATAATTATTTATTTTTCATATCAACAGTACTCAAAAGTGTGAATGTAAACAAACATTAGGCAAACATAATGAGAAATCGTCAAGTCAAGAAAATTATTTCTCATTGTACATTTTATCACTAGAGGCTCGTATCCTTTTCCTCACCCTTCCCAGTCCATCCTTTATTCCCGTAGCTAATCCTTTCCGTATCCCTTATCCCTTATAAGCGAGCCATGTATATGTAGTGACCTTTACAAATGTTCATGACCAATGATGATCACTTACCAGCTGGCGAACCACCAACTCTTATCCCCGCTTTTATATAAAAAACCAAACAAACAGTACATGTAAATAATGTCTTTATTAGAACCTTCTGGAACGACAAGAGAGCTCGTTATAGCAACCTAATTAATGCAAATACTAATTACATCGAACGTAATTAAGACCAAATTAAAAGATACGGGAATGTCCCTTAGTAACGAAAATGGAAAATAACCAGATGGCTTACGGTGAGCTGCGACCCAATTGGGCCTTTTAACCGACTGTAGTGTTGTGTGAATGTCGATAAAATTCAATTGACGAATCAATTTTCCTAATATCCCAATTATTTTTGTTTTGCGTATTTTTTCGCAGAATTTATTATGTAATGCTTCTGTGTGAAGTGGCCGCTGAAAGTAGCGGCTAATTAATTGAACGGAAATTGCGTTACAAGAAATTGGGTGCCGTCAGATAGAAAATAGACGGCCATTTACGGTTATTATATAATTAAATAATAAATGCAATGAGCTTTGATGCATTTTTATAAGACTTGTTTTCTTCCCACGGCTTCGCGTGGAGTATAATTTGTACTTGATTGATTTTCCAAGAGGGAATTATTCCATTCTATGGCTTTAGATGCGTATATTTAATCATCTATTTATTCTTGCAAGTGTACAATTTAGACACCTCTATTTTATTCACAATACACATTATTAATTACATACTATTAATTACATATTCGCAAATTTACTTTTTTATCCCCCGGTATGTTTCCTATAAGTAGAACCAAGTATGGTCTATCATCGTGTAAAATTTTTCAAAATTTTCTTAGTTGTTCTGACATTATTGACGGACATACCAACTGCAGACTAATAGATAAACAACTATTGTTCTGGGGATCTATAAACATCCATGCAGTATAGCAATAACTCTTTTTATAAAATATTGAATGTACTGAAGTTGTCTGTTTATTGTTTTATTATGTATATGCAATAAATAAACATTTCAAGATTATCTATAAATAAATTAAGTGAATTAAATGACCACATCTTTACAGAAAATCTACGTGAAATAGTAGCTTGCGAATGTTAATGTGTTTTATTCTTTGAGTGGGGGATTCGAAAATCAATCTTTTTATTGTCCTTTCCCATTCCATTCCTTTATTCCTTCCGTCAACCCTTTATATATCCCTTCCTTAAAAGCGGGCAACGTATTGCAGAGCTCTGCCTCCACAAATGTTCCTGGGCCTGGTAGATAAGCCAAACCACTGGTTCAGTTGCCGCATTTTGTGTTGCCGCTCTTACATAAAATAGTTATTTATGAAGATAACTTATACAATAACTAGCTGCGCCCCGCGGTTTGACCCGCGTAAGTCCATATCTCGTAGGAATATCGGGATAAAAAGTTGCCTATATGTTATTCCAATTGTCCAGCTATGTACGTACAAAATTTCACTGCAATCGGTTCATCATCATACATCCGTACAAACTTTCGCATTCATAATATTAGTAGGGTATACTAAATCATTACTTTTTTCTTTAATCGATAGTAATCATTATCTTCACTGTAATATTTGATGTAAAATTTAATAACGAAGCTATTTTGATATAGCCAGGTATTTTAATTACACCCGTAGCAACTGGAGGGTCTGGAAAATAATTCCGGAGCAAAAAGGCTGAGAAAGTATTTGATTTGAGGTTTTTGTTTAAAATCAACAGAAGAACGCTTGGGCACTGAAATAATGTTGGAGGGTTTAATTTAAAAGTAAATCGTTATTCCGTAGGGGGAAATATATTTCTCTACGGGTGCACACGTTCTTACATAATTCTTACGCATTTGTTTATAAATATTTTATTTGTTAGGTACATATGACCATTATTTATTTTATTTATCTTATATACAAAATTCCCGTGTCACAATTTTAGTTACCGAACTGCTCCGGAACGGCTGGACCGGTTCTTATGAAATTTTGTGTGTGTATTCGTTTTTTTTTTTTTTTGTGACATCGTCGACAATGGAGCTGGTGGGTCGCCTGATGGTAAGCGCTACCACCGCCCATGAACATTTCGAGAGGCGTAAGGTCAATTGCAGACCTTTCGCCTCTACAAATGGATTGCCGACTTTAATTGGGAAGGGTTTAGGAAAGGATTGATGAGAGGTATAAAGGAAAGGACTGGGAGGGGTAAGGAAAAGGATGTGAGCCTCCGGCTCCCCCACTCACCGTACGAAACACAATAGCAAGCTATTATTTCACGCCGGTTTTCTGTGGGGGTGTGGTACTTCCCCGGTGCGAGCTGGCCCAATTCGGGCCGAAGCGTGTTAAACAAAACATTAAAATCTGAGAATGGGCCAACATCTATCTTTCATACCCCTTAATGATGAGAGTAAGGCAGGACAGCGTTTTCCGGATCAGCTAGTAATGTCATAATTTAATATCTGTATTTTTCTTTTTTAGTCCAATATCCGAAAATACCTAATATTTATGTGAATATTAATTTGCAGTATTCTATCTGATTCCGTTTTTAATTAATATATTAATTTTTGAAATCGGTTAAGCAACGCGATATCACAAATTGTAACCCGAATTTTATTATGCAATTAACCCAGTTAAAGATTTATTTAATTTTAAATTCAAGGTACTCCATTTTAGAGCTATTAATTAAACACAGTCCACAATAATTAAATTAGATACATTGCTGCGTAACTTTCGTCCAATTAAAGCGATTATTTTAATATGTACGCAATGTATAGCTTAAACAACATGATTCAAATATCAACAGAATACTCGGTATTTTACAGAATGTTGTATTGTTCAGAAACATGCATTTCGGCGAATTATTCGGAAATTACATGTTGCACATTAAATTCTAAATTAACTATATTAAGGGTAGATTGTGTTTCGTTTGCGATTCTACTAATTCTGCTATCCTACTAATTTTGATCAATTTGATTGAATGTGTGAATGTTTGGAACCTACGCAATCTAGAATCACTGAACCGTTTTATAGGAACGGTAAAAGACAAACGACAGTTGCTGAGTTGTTGAAAAGTATCTTGACATGTTAAATCTATGTATAAAAAAACCAAATGTATTGCTAAACGTAAAACGTTAGAACGGGTAGACCAATATGGCAAAATTTATTACACGTTTTTGTTAAGGCACCAGGAAGAAGATAAGATCGAGGGAGAAAACAAAGCACGTGTGAAGCCGGCACAGATCGCTAGCTATATACCCGACTAATAATAGCCTTATCATCATCAGCCTATAAATCCACTGCTGGGATGTAGGCTTCCTATGCGATTTCATACCATAATCCACCACATGCCAACAAACACACATGTCGTCAAACTTTTGATTCTCGGACATGCCGGTTTCCTCATGATGTTTTCCTTCACCATTTTGAGCAGTGGTGATGTTACATATACCCAGATAAATTGAAACATCAATTTAATTTCTGCACGCTCGTCTGCTCTCGAATCCCGACTTTTCGATTTAAAGTCCGAGGTCCTTACCACTGAGCTACAATCGCTTCTATAATAGCCTAATAATAGTCTAATTAGAATCTCGTAGGGCTTAGGCCATAATCAGAGGGCAACATAATTGGTACTAACGATCAGTCATCCTACATTCCCCAAGAATCGATCGTCACATCGAGACAACACAATGAGTTATTTATTCCATATCATATTGTCGTAACACAAAGAATATATTCAATGAGGATACATCTCAGAGGCGTAACGTAGCAACAAAGGCGAACTTTGCTTGCCGACGGTACAGCAACTTCGGGAGTGTGAAATACCCCATTGTTCTTGAACGTCGCACAAGTTATGCACGAAGAATAGGATGGCCGTACGATCGGTTTTCTGGGGACGGACGCAAATATCTAATATATGTTTTGTGGGGGGAATGGAGCTGGCTTCGGCACGATTTGGGTCGCACCGGTAAGTACCTCACCCCCACAGTAGACCAGCGTGAAATAGTAGCGTACTACTGTGTTTCCTACTACGAGTGGGGGAGCCGAATGCCCGTTTGTTTTCCTCTTCTTTTTCTAGTGTATTCCTTTTCCGTCAATCCTTTTCTTACCCCTTACCCTTAAAACCGTGCAGCGCATACTACTGCAAATGTTCATGGGCGGTGGAGATCGCTTACCATCAGGCGAACCACCAACTTCCCTATCCGCTATGACATAAAAAAACAACTTTGAACCCAGTATTATCTTGTGTTTGATTGTACGCCAGTCAATACCATCAGTAAAAAGTCTTTAATTTCTAACTGTGAACCTATTTCGAAACAAATACAAATACAAATACTTAAATTTTTACGTTTCACGTAAAAATAATTAAAGACTAACTTAAAAATCATGGACACTCTTTAAACGTCAGACAAGGGCACCTGTAGGCTTTATTATTTATGGATAGGACGGACTTGCCCTTAGGCATTGAACAAACGAAGCCCTGAGACCGATGCATGGACTGAACTTACATCAAAGACAATTTATAATATCAATTAACAGTATGAACTTGATCCTATTGTAATTGATAAGAACGTAATATAAATTTATATTTCTGGCCGAATGTTGCATTAAATATTTAACCGACCTTTCCAAAAACGAAGGATATTCTCCGTTCGACTGTATTTTTTTAGATTTCTTACTGGCTCCATGGATGGTTTTGGTAAAAGATTGTTGTCATTTGGTCCCAGTGTAGAACAAAAACCGACTTGAAATTACTATTTCATGCTACTGTGTTTCGTTCGGTGAGTGGAAAACCCAGAGCCCCGTACTCTTTTCCTTTCCCTTATTACCTTGTGAATCCTTTCTCTATCCCATTCCATTCCTAGTAGGCAATTCATTCGTAGAGGCGTAAATAAAAGAAAACGAAATGAATGTCTCCTTGTCTGTCTAGTATCATAACCATCAGCCCATACCCACTGTAGGGTCATAAGTATCCTATGAGGATTCAGATCATCCACCACTCTGGCTAAGTGTGAATGGCACATGCCCCTTTTCTGTTTTTCAACATGCCGGTTACCTCACGATGTTTTCCATCACCACTTCGAGCAGTTGTAATATCAAAAACGTGCAGATAAATTGAAAAATCAATTTTTTCACTGCGCGCTCATCCAATCTTGAACCTACGACTTTTTGATTAGATTGCATGGACCTTACACCGGTAGTATCAGTACCACAGCTAGTATCAGCATAATTAAATCATCCAAAAGCACAAAACGAATCCATATTAAACTTTAAACTAACTGGTTGTTAAGATTGCTATAACGTAAGACGTTGCCTTAACATGGTTATGTTACTATGCATATAAAATGAACGTTTAGATGATTTACAATTCATTGGCTAATTACGAGAGTTAGAATTGAAGTTCTGTACATTACTTTATACTGAACAACGTGTGGCTTATAATTATAAAATGAGACGAGCTATAGTATTGTTTAATCATTAAACACATGTTATGGATGAATTAAACATATTAGGGCGTTTTATAGAAAAAAGTAAATAAAATAATTTTGTATTGCTAAGGAAAATTAAAAACGATGAAAAAGGGTTTCAATTTTTTATGGAGTACAGTAATGTAAAAATCAAGCTAAAATAATAATTGGTATATTGATACTCAAGGGCGTAGTAAATTAGTATTTAATGCAGATATTATGTGAATTTTAGTCGTTATATGATAAAAAAATTCAATTTACATAATACATATTAATTACAATTCAAACATGATGTGATATTGATTTGTAGGCAAGTTTACACGATTCAGGTAGCTTTCTTAAGCGTTAAATTTTCAGTTTCTTAAAGGCAATCTTAGAATATATATCTATTACAAAATAAGTGTTAGAAAACGACAAACAACGTTTAATATTCCTTGATAAATAATAAAATGCTCGATATGTAAGATACGCGTAGACATGGTCCGTTAAAATTGTGCAGTCATTGAAGTGATGCTGAGTTTATTTCTTGAATCCGTTTTCATATTTGCAAAATTTCTTGCTTTGCTTACCTTGTGAGTTTATGGGCCGATTGCTGCATTATTTGAAAATGTTTTATCATATTACTGAATTTATTTACTTTGCGTTTGGCGTTATGAAAAGTCAATCAGTTGTGATTTATTATTCACTAGCTGCGCCACGCGGTTTCACCCGCGTTAGTCCGTATCCCGTAGGAATATCGGGATAAAAAGTTGCCTATATGGTATTCCAGTTGTCCAGCTGTCTACGTACCAAATGTCATTGTAATCGGTTCAGTAGCTTTTGCGTGAAAGAGCAACAAACACACACACATCCTTAAAAACTTTCGCATTTATAATATTAGAAGGATTTATGGACAATCCTTCTAGAAATTCCCATTCTTAAAATATATACATAGGAAAACTATTTCATCGAAAAATAAAATCGATTTTCTAATCAGTGTGAAAATGTCTCTACGTGAGAAGTATTCAAGTAAGTAGCAATAGGGTTTGAAATCCCTATTAATATGTAATAAATGCGCAAATAACTTTGTCTCTCTGTTTGTCCCTTCACTCCTAAACCACTAGACCGATTTGAATAAAATTTGTTGCAATTATAGTTAGAAACCTAAGAAAATACATAGGATGGTTACATCCCTTATTCAGATAGTTATATTAAGAAATTCACCTAAACAAAACATGAAATCTTGACTTGTGAAGACTCCATTCTAATATATGTATATATATATATATATATATATACAATAAGTTACATTAATATAATAATATTAATTAACTCTTCAAATCTCAATACACATACAATATAACATATACACAATATATGCAGCAAAAACGCAGCATTCAAGGTTCCCTGTCCGTTTTTACCAAGTGAAGGCGCTTCTAAATCGGATACAGATAGCGTGCAAAAAGCCACAAGCGTGCAAAAACCGGCAAGCTGCAAACACGTAAAAACTGGCACGTCACTGCATAGCGTGGTCGTAGCTACGTGACACTACGGGGCGAATCAAGTCCCAATCTTGTAATGGAATCAGTTTTTTGGATAGACTTTATGGATACTTGGTACTTATACTAGGCGTCTAGTTTTTCTAGTACTCGTCTATGTCTTTTGTCATTTTCGGTTTGACGAAGTCGAAATAGATAAGGTATTCGTATTCGCTATATATTATACAATATATACAATATACAGCGAATGTAGAGATTGATTAATGCTTTTTGGTATTAGTATGTCGGACGGAATGTACCAGCTGTCAAATAAGAAATCATTATAAACCGTTCACCTCAGTTCACCTGAGGCAGCAACACAACAAATACAGTCGACTCAACCTTCCTCCTCTTTTTGAAGTTGAAAATGCAACAGCCAAGCCTATTATTTTATATCTGCAATATTGAAACGGTGTATAGCAATAAAAGAATGGATACTCGACACTAATCATTTAATAATTAAACGTGGCAATCCGTGCTCGTTTTACCAAACAGCTATTATAAAAGACAATGAAAAATTCTATTTTAATTTGCATCTGTAAAATAAGGCAGATAAAGTTAAGATCAAATAAACTTCACAGCAATGCTTTGTTCAGAAAATGCAGGCACGAGACATAAAGTTAAATTATTTGATGTTACTTTAATTAGAATGTCGAGGTTCATTGTTTCCCTTTTCACTTGAATTTAATACTTAATTTGTTCGAACGTATTTTTATAAAGTTTTAATGTTCCGCGGCGCCGTGGAAAATGTTCAAATGTGCAGTGGATTTTATAAAAACATTTTGGAATTACGTGGAATAAATATTTTTAGATGTTGAGATAGATATTTCAACAAATAACAGAAACTTTGATTTGTAATTAGAACAACTTATTAAATTTAAAAAGTCTACATAAAATTAGCATATAAAAAGGAAAATCATTACTGGCTTTCCACCCTCGTTTTCGCCGTCGTAGTCAGCGAACACACAGACAGTCCTGGGATCTAACGTATAGTTCCCGTTTACGTTAGAAATCCGGTATGAAAACTGCCTTTTGTCCTTCCTTGGGTCTCAAACTGTTACTGTACCAAATTTCATCCAAAATGAGTTACTCTAATATTTATAATATTACTAGGTATTCAAATAATTAATCCTTAAAACAAATTACGAACCACATTCCAACATCGCTAAAATCCACTTATTTTAATCTATATAACCAACCATTTCACTATTGCACTGCCGTGTACAAACGCACACATAAACAAAGACATAGAGCTTTAACAAATAGACCATCCAGTAGAACGAGAGGTCACGCTCAAACGATAAATTCTAAGAATTCCTTACCAGTGTAAACAGATAGCAACGTCCAGATACAGTTGCTATGTCACTGATGTGTTATATGTTCGTTACATTCTTCATCAACTCGTGTACGTTAAATTGTTTCTGAGGGTGTGTCTATTTGTTTTGTGTGCCTTTAAAGTATTTTTATTTAGACGGGAAAGGGAGCGGAGTTACGGATTATTTGTGTGTATTATCTTTTATATATTTATCAAAAAGATCGATGTGAAAATTCGTTTATATGTTTCCAAACTTACTCAAACTTAATCAAAGCTACCCTTGAAGGATACATTTTTAACGTCCATATAGAATAGACCTTAGACATTCTATCCTGCTCATATATACCAATCAAGATTAAACTGATATAACACCCCTTGCAAACGATACCCGTTTAAACGAATATAATGTAATATAATATGATATGAATAAAATTGTAACCTATTTAAAAAAGTCAAAATTTTTATAAAATCATTCATTTCATACACATAATATATTTTAATCAAATAAAAATGTAATACGCTTGCAGCAGAAATCTTCTGGCCAAGTATCTTTTTGACGAGAAAACATGATATTGAAGGTAATCCTGGTAGAAGCAGTGACGCAAACATCTGTATTGGCTCTTTGGACGTGCAAACACAAACAACGCAGAGGAAATTGGACTTTCCACTGAAGTAAATTGAATTCTTATTCGCAAAACGCCCCGCTGGCAATCGCTGAAAAGCTCGACTCAAAATTTATTGTTTATATCATTCCAAAGACATCTGCCTCGTCAGTGAAGATTATTTTGAAAGGAATTCCATTGATTATGTTTTCATCGATTGCTCAATTTTTAGTTACGGTGTTTGTTTGACGCTTGTAAGTGAAACAGGAATTATATTAGAAAATACGCCGTTTACAGTACACAATGAAACTTTCAATATTTTAGGCTCTATTTATTAACGGATGTTCCTAACACAGGTTCTCATATTAACTAAATTTTTTGATTACTGGTAAATATCTTTGTGGGTATTAAATCGATAAGACCCTACGACTACGTTCATGGAAGTTGCTTATCGCTTCCTATCAGGCGAACAACCAGATCAGTTGCCCACTGTAACATAAAAAAAACAAAGTCCATTGACAATTACCGCTGACCAATATAATATCGATGCAACGGGCACCAGCAATCGATCACAAGTTACCAAATTCATTTTATTTACATTTGGCGTGGCCGTAATTACTGCGGTTACGTTTTAAATGAACATGTTCGGGACTGGAAAAACAATTGGAGGATATTTTGATTATTTGATTAGTTGACTTGGCGTTGTTAACTGAGGTCTGAGGAAGTTTTGGAAAGCGGGGAAAGGATTTGACAGATGCTCTTTTCTCTTCGATTTCGAGTATGTAACAGAGCTTTTATTATGATAATTTAGCGATTATTATTTAACTTTATGTCAATATAATATATGTATTCGATGCCATGAATAATGTGAAATACATTTATGATGCAAATTTAACGAAGAAAAATTTTAATTAAAAATAACAAATCATTTTTGATTCTTATACTCTACTCTATACAGAAACTTCATTTCCAACATTGTCTATAGAAAATCCGTCTCATATTCTGCATATTTCAGAAAATTACACCCAAGATTTACCCCAAAAATGTTCCGAAAATTGCAAACAACTCCATACTCGGATACAGTAGAGAGTAGTGATCGTTATCTGCCGCTCAGAATAGCCCGTAGAGGGCTCTTCTCCAAGATTGCGCCTCTCTCGTTAGCTTAATGCAATACTTGGTCACTTTAAAAACGTGATAAAGTGGCGTGTTGATGCAGTTTAGTCCTATAATATTGGCGCGTAGAAATTGCTGATTGTTAAATAATGCTTGCGCACTTGAGTTCACTTTTAACTAATGTCGTATGCTATCTTAAATAATTTAACATTTAAATTAGACATTAACATTTTTAAAATTAATCAATATTATAAAATAATACCAAGTAAAACAATAAACATCCCACCGAGATTCTATAGTAATGATATCGATGTTTCAATGCAGAATGAGTTCATCTATTGGCAATGAAAGTAATGATCAGTTTTAATAGCCACTGAAAAATATTTACAGTGAAATATTAAACCCAATACCAAGCTGAAAGATTACATTTGCAGAGCAACATAAAAACTCAAAGGTATTTTAAATTGCAATACGGAAAGAGCAAAGAAAATGAAACTGTACTAATTAAACGAGCCCGGGTGACGAAATGGGTTAAAAAGGGAAATAATAAAAACTTTAAATGCCACCGACAAGAGGGGAGCAGTTGAAAATAAATATCTGAAACCGTTTTAATTCTAGAGAAGGTAACTATGAGGCTTTGACGCGCTCTGACGAGAAGCGTCCCGAAGGCGAAATCACCTGACTGTTACTAATGGGCCTGCTTTGTGGTAGTCATTTTGAAGGACAGATTAATATGGCAAGTGTAGTAGGTAATACTCTTTATTGGCTGGCTTTTCTGGGCTTACTGGACGAAAGTGAATTGTCGGTAGCTTGTATGATATTTTCTTGTTCGATTTTACGCGAGTATACATTTAGAAATTAAAGACCTATAATCGGATTTAATAGCGATTTATTCATAATATTATTAATTGTGACGTTTCGAACACTTTACAGCGAGCAAGGTCACGGGGACAAGATGTTACATGTCTTGAAGGTCAAACTTAAAATTAGTATGAGTATTCTTCGGAATGTTTGCCTGATGATAAACGATCACCACTGCCCATGGACATTTGTCTCTATGAATGGGCTACCCGCTAATAATCCAATAAATCAAAGAAAAGAAAAGAAAGAAAATACATTTGAGGGTAAGGAAAAGCAAACGGGCCTCTAGCTCCCCCACTCACCGTATGAAACACAATAGCAAGCTATTATTTAACGCCGGTTTTCTGTGGGGAAATGGTACTTCACCAAAGCATGTTCGACTCCCACATTAAAATTTAAAATTTCTAGCATGTATGATTTTGGGGAAGGTTTAGGGAGGTCCTTACTGGGTCGTTTGTTTTTGTCTGTGTAGACTATAGAGACGCCGTAGAACAAATGATGCTATTGATGGCTTTGTGTAGTCGGTACCATCACAATACTATTGTACTAAGTGCGATAGATGACAAACAGATTTTTTTTTTGTATTTGCTTCATATTGGCAGGTTTTTATTTGACTTACAATACGGGGATAGCATATTTCCAAAAGGCGTTTAATTTTGAGTTTTATAGCAAATGTGAATTATAAATCAGAAATTTCTCATAGTTCAATTAAGTTAAGGTTTTTACATGGAAAAGTATGTATAGTTTCTGCTGTATTTGTTTATCGTTGAGGTATTGCTCGATTATTTTATGAATAATTATATCATTAAATATGACATCAATATTTTCTCAAGAAAGTAAGAAAGTATATTTTATAGAAAAGGACATTAACTGTAAATCTTATTTCCATATTAAACAATAGTATACATCTATACAACACAACATTTCCATTAAATATTATTTACAAAATAAAGTCTTAGTCTCTTTAAGGAGTCCACTTCATGGAAAAAGTATTGTAATGTTTAGGAACAAATTTTAAACTTAAAAGCTAGTAAGTCCACTCCAACAATAAGGTTATGTAGTATTTTACTAGGATCCATGAATAACATATATTGAGATATTGAACAGAGCAGAATAATTGAAGGTCTCGTCCAACAGTTCCAGAAGCAATTACTCTACATCGTACATAGTCAGGTAGACGAAGCATTAATTTAGTTTGTGAATAAGAGTAATTGTACGACGACTTCAGTAATATATTCAAAATTAGAGAACCGAACTACAAAGATTTGAAAGAACTCAATGCTTTGCATATGTGAGAGGGTACATAATAGACGCTCATTCCATTGTATGAATTTAGTGTAATAAAGTGCTTTAATAATTCCTGGAGTATACTAACCAGTCATTCCAGCTTAATACGACGAAGCTGCAAGCGAAAGCCAAAGTAATCCCATTTCACCGAATTCTCTATGCACAAAAAGCACTGAACAAAATGTTCGCCTATTTTTCTCCAGGAGATATTAAGTTTATCTTCCAAAGTTTTTTCAACGGCATAGTGGACGGGTAAAGCGCTAACAGCTCACAAGTGGCCAAACTGGGTGCCGTAAATCTTTTTATGTGATCGTAAGAGTCGCTTAGTTTTACGGCAGTTTCATTATCGTCCTTAAAACGGACTATCTGAATGTCACTGGAACTTGAGCATTGCGCTCTTACGGGGCTTTTTCAATTTGCCTTTTTGGCAGACTTTTTGATGCCGTGTAGTTTATAGTGAAATTACATATAGGTGTGATGATGCTATTGTCACTCGTGTCAGTAATAGTTCATGGTTTGGGTTTTTTGAAGCGATGGCTTCTCTTTGAATATCCTAAAAAATGTGTAAGACCTATTTACGTCATTCTTTCTCTAATGGTCTACACTTTTTGTATATATTCTGCAATCAATTATGTTACCGTTTCAATAAAAACTTTTAAATTTACAGCAAATCAATTTCCTTTATAGCCTCATAATTAAAACAGTTTTTTCCCCAGAGGTAACAATATAACCTAAAGTACTTCTAAAAGTGTAGCGTTACAATCCAGAGCATGTTAATAATAAAATAAGTCTAGGCAGTAATATACCTGCAAAGTTTTCCCGTTGGACAAAGAGTTAGATAATTACATTAGCAGAACTCTAGAGAACATCTAGGCTAAATATTTTACTTAGTCAGTGTCTGTACGCTTGAATTTTTAGTACTTTCGAAGGCATTTCGGAGTCGAATTTCACAAAGTTCTGGAATCGGTGTATTCAATCGAGTGAAATTGTAAATTCTTAAAATGTTTATAGAAAATAGTGGAACAAAGAACATTTGAAATACCGGAAGGTAATCTTTGTTGTATTAATGCGATTTCAATGTTGATAATAATTGCAACAAGGGTGTATCCCTTGTGGGTGGAATACATTTTTCATATTTATATCTCTGAATTTGAAATTTTCCACTTTGTAGGCTTTGAGTCACAGAAAGTAGACCAAAATGAGATTATATTTTTTTGCGACGGCTTCACCAGGGGAGTTAGAAATGGCCAGGTAATTTGCCCGAAAACAGCGCCAAATGTCTAAGTGACATGGGCCATGCATCATTCTGGAAACTTCCCAGCGGAATTATGGTGAAATATTATACTTTTACTGTGCATAAAAACGCTTTTGTTTTTCTATAACAATCTTCAATTGTATATTGGAGAATTTATATGAGTAAGTACAACTCGTTGCCAGGAAGTTACAAGTTCTTGATTCAGTAGATATGGTTCTTTCTTATTAAAATGGAAAGCATTTTCATACATCTTAGAATTAAAGATACAAAATGATTATATACTATGCCAAAGATGAGATGAAATGACATGAGTAGGCAAATAGCATATCATTAATGCGTGTGCCCTCGTTTATGCGAGTGTGTCCCATTCTGTATTTTAAAAAAAAAACATTATATATTATATTTTACTAATATATTTAGTAAGTCCAGTATCCGATATGAAAATGGAATTAAAACGGCAAACGGTGGGCAGTGGCTAATGCAGTGCGACGGACTGGCGCGAAGCCAGCTGCACGATGCAAGGAATGTTCGAGTTACGGCCGTAATCAACTCCTGAAAACGCGTTTTGAATTTCGTAATTAGAACAGTTGGCCAGGAAGTTGATGTTAAGTAAGGCTCATGTTGTGGTTTGACAAAACTGGTTTTGGGTACTGATTGCCACTGAGATATGTCCTGTCAGTTTGAGTTAAATATGCGTTATTTTGATCCTGGGTTTAATTTAAGTGCGACGGATGTTACATAGGGAGACGGCAACGGAAAGCTTATTCGCAAATGCTTCGGTTATGGTTTAAGATTTTTTCCCTCTATTGATACTAAAAAATAAAGCGATTATGAAGTAAAATCTAGCGGGGATGCTTTTATTATGATATTTATTACTAAAGCCTATGTATAGCTTTAAGCGGGAACATGAGATGTTATAATTTGCGAGTAATTAACTTATTTACGACAATTAGATCGTCTTACATATATCTTCGTTTACGTATAATTCTTCTTTTTGTTTTAAATAACAAAGAAAAATAATCAATGAATTCATTCATTATTTTATCTATTTAAATTGTTTATTAATTACAAGGTTTATTGTTTATTAAGTAAACAAAAAAACAACACAGATATGTTGATAATATAATACTATTTCCCTGAAAATACAACTGATAAATAATAACGCGTTAAAAATGTTGCAAAAAATTACTATAATACGAAGATACCGCCAGAGATAGCTCAAATCTCTTAAAAGTATCGGAATTAAGCTATTCCCTTTGCCCGTTCTGGGTTCTTTGCGAATGGATTGGCAAACACACTGGGGCTGTTTGCTTCACAAACTGAGCTTCACGAGACCACAGGGGCGGATTCTAGCAGTTCAGGCTCTGTATAGGGGCCTAATAATTACATTCTTAAAACTATAATGTAAGACCGCCTCTTTGAGGCATTGGATAACGCGTGAACGTAGAAACGATGCGTCCTGGGTTATATTCCCGGTGAGAACTCGCAAAAAATGTCTCGGTCTAGAAGGATACAGAAGGCTGAACACCTACTTTTCTTTAAAGAAAATCGATCAGTGAAACAGGTGAATATCATTTACCCTACAACCCGTTAGGGGACATGGGACTTCGCGTGAAGTAAGTAATAACAAGATTATTTATTATAGAATTTTATTCATAAATCAATCAAAACACTATTTATCATATACAAAATACTAAGGACATAATTCAAAATAGCAAAGGCGTAAGGTCTGCAATTTACGTTACGCCTCTCAAAATGTTCATGGGCGGTTGTAGCGCTTACCATCAGGCGACCCACCAGCTCCATTGCCAACGATGACATAAGAAAAACCTATATTTTATTATGAAAATCAGAGTTAAATTCAATCAGAGACGTAAAGGTCATAGTAATATGTATTGTGTAGGTTATTTTCGTATTTGATGTGCTAGGTATTATCGGGACTCGGCGTTGAAATAAGCGCCTGGATAGTTTAAACTACTATCACGCTATACCGTCATGTCTATCCCTAAATAAAATCTACCCTTTTATATAAACTTGCTGTAAACCCTTGAACAAATACTTACGTTTAAAGAAATCTAGAGAGGAAAGTAAATTATTTCGCTGATGCGGTTTTATACGAAAGTTTTTGAGCATTTTTACATGTTGATACCTGAATGTGTTAATCATTTTTAATTATATATTGAACCATTTAGATAGGTAAAGTATTATTATATTCTTATTAATTGTATTGATTTTCGAGTGACTTCTTTAGACTATAGTCTAAATTATTTATCTTCATTTTTATATAAGGCGTAATACTTTTAAGCACATAATTTGACAATATGGAAAATGAAACGTACACAATCGAATACGCTGAATTTCATTTATTTCTGAATTCGCAAATAAACTCTTATTAAGATTATTTGCGTTCATAAACAAGAAATGGGGAAAATCAAAAATGAGGGCGAAGCAAATACCAAATTTCACGAGAGTGCGGTAGACGAGGATCAAAGGAAATTCTGTATTTGTGATATTCAAATTTATCAAAAATTTGGTTTTATTTCCCGCTACGAGATGTTTGTTTCGGAATGCAATATTGTTTATAACAAGTTTTTTTATTCGAGTTATTGTTTATGCAATTAAAACTTTTCGATGTTACGCTTCCGAAACGTGGCGTAATGAAAGTTATATAAATATTTTTAATTGTTACCCGATGTTTACTTGGTTATAAATGTAAATAAGGATGTTACTGTATGATAATTGTAATATATATGTAGTATAGATAAATGAATAAAAGATACTTGATTTTGAGAGCAGTGGTTAACTTGAGTTAGAACCTAGAATTGCAATCGACCATGCAGGATATAATTATAAATAGTCGTATTTAAGAATGATAAGTTTGAAGGCATGTGACATCTACAAGTGCGACTTGGCCAGCGTGAATAAAGACTTGAACTCTTATAAGAGGCCTATATTCTGCAGTGAGAACAAACATGGACTGATGATAAACCAAATTTGTATTTATTAAACTATTTGTAAAATTTAGAAGCACACACACAAATTTGAAACTTATTGCAAAAATTCACATAACAAGAAGAACAAATTTGACAATTGCACAGAAAGAAGTCCATCATCAAGCAATCTAATTAATTCTACACAAGAAACTTAAAGACCCGCAATTATCCAAATAAACAGAAGCAATACTCATTGAATCTTCCGTCGCAACACTGACATAACCATTACCGCGCAACTAGTGAGAACAGGACTCGAGGGAAATCGGACAAGTTTCACTTGAGGGCTTCGGATGGTTCTGACTCGAATAGGGTCGGGTACACTAGTGTAGTCTATTAAGCGGAGTACACAATGCCGTCTGCGCCCAACTTGCTCTTGAGTACGCTTCCTTAGTCCGGAATCTACTGAGAATCAAGATCGCGCGTCACTCGCCGTGAAGATTGCGTTTAATTAAATTAAGCCGGAGTTTTTTAGGTTGATTCCTTTGTGGCTTTTGTCAAGGAAGCACTTGTCTTGACAAACGCATGTAATATTCAAATCATATTAAGTTGCCTGAAGAAACACGTTAAAAATGCTGTTTTTGAGGTCGTAAATAACTTCAAAATATTATAGACAATTTATTATAATTGATTATTTCTTAATTACCACCAAAGTTGTTATTCTATTGATAAGTAATCTTACCTTCATCATCAACATATATATGTTCCCATTGTGGGGACACAGGCCTCCTATGAGGGTTCATAATCCTATGTATTGCCTTTATTGCTAATTATATTTTAGAGCCTTTGAATCTCAATATTAAATGAACAAAGAACTCTCTATATTAGAATATAGACCTACAAAATCCAACAACACAACCGTTCCCTTGTAAAATTTTACAATATTTGTGCTGTTTATAAGTTTCAAATTGATTTATAACATTCTCATAAAATTACGTCTTAATGAAATGAAAAGTACGCAAGAATATTGCATCAATTTGCCTTTGATGTGCCCACTCACGGAGCGCCAGAGCATAATGCATAAGTTGTCAATAAAAAATGCCATAAGATTCTTTGTGTTCGCTGTAATTTCTGTGACCGAGCGCCATGCATGCAATTACATTTGGCCTGAAGTAATGAAGTGAAAAATCTCTCAAACGCGTCAGCACTAAGCTAATGAGGTCATGTGGAATCTAAGCATCAACGCATACAAAGTTTCGTACTATTTTCCAGTTAGTTACAGCAGAATAATTGATTATGTCTCCATGTCACCCAAATGAGATGAGAGCGCCTTTTTGGGTGAACGAGCTCATTTGTTTCATAAGAGCTGAATAATAACAGGACAAAAGAGCTGATTATT
>NC_052102.1:1673664-1712400 GCF_012273895.1 Zerene cesonia | reverse complement strand
GACAGATTCGAAATTCAAATGTAATATTTTTTTATAATTAAGTGTAACAGTATTTATGGCCAGACTAAGTATATGAGCATTCATTTTGTGCTGTTGCTTAAGGAATTCTGAGGTTGGTATATTCTATTTGATTTTGCACCGCGTTACACTTTGCTCCTCTTAAATATTATATCTTCCACCGATATTTGAGGGTAACACTATTTTTTTCACCAAGATATTTGCTGTATGTACACGGGTTTTTATCGAAAGTTTTCTTATTGTACAAATACTGAGAAGACATTTGGAAAGGAATGCAAACATATTGACAATAGAACCTTCTACGTTAAGGCGGATGTTGAATCAATACGATCATTCGAGTAAAATCAGATGGACTTTAAAGAGAGAAGTCGGACGTAATGTACCATCTTTGTAACGATCGTGTCTGTTAGAAGATTCTTCGTAGCATAATCAATGAAAGTAGTAAAATCACAATATCCAATCTTAGAACTTAAAACATTGCTTAATTAAGAAAAAACACAAAATTACTCGGAAAAACAAATTGGCCTTGCAATATTTATTGCGGAGCCGTAAGAAAACGTTGTCCATCTAGAGAGATAAATATAAACATATTTAAACAAACATATAAACACACCGAGATAAAAAAAAAACAGATTGAAATACAAAAGGTACTGTGTATTGTGTTTCTAGTAACGCTTGTGACTCAGCATTAAAGAGAGTGTCTTAGGACACCGACACTGATTTTCTGCCAAATTCAAACGCTGATCATCACGCAAAGTATGTCAATACGCTCCTTATACTTCTCCTAATATACCTTTAACTTGCCCTTAGCTAAAGCAAACAAGCTGGAAGTATATAATAATAATCATAGATGTAGCAATACCCAACACACAACCTAAGCACCTCTCAAATAACTAAACTTACAAAATATACAGACCTGTCTATTGAACTGAAAGCCAATGGCAGAAAAATATAGTTAAAAAAATCCCAATAGTAATCTCCCCAAAAACACATACAAGCCTTAAAATACTGAATATACATCCACTCACATATATCCTCCTACAAAAGCAGTGATACACCTGTGCGATTGTCAAAAAATTCTTGTCAATAGAATCATGATACTTTGGTAATCCTCACAGTTACTTGGTCAAAACTAAATTGTAAACGTTGGCGCATGTCCCCAGAAATGGGCGTGGTTTCAACCTATAAACATAAATAATAATAACAATTCATTTATTTCGTATTCATAAGCATGGTGTGTAAGCATTGTATAATGATTTTCCTCCACGATGAGATGGGAAATGACTACGGCATCTCAATCCATTCGTGATCCAACATACTTGACTGGATTCATTGTGAGTCAGAAACATTTACTTTACAGCAAGCCCGATCGGCTTGGCGCGCTGCCAGATAAAGCACCGCAAGATGCACTTTATGAGGCGTACCCAGAATATATAAAATCTTTGACAAAAATGTTGTTTCATTAGACTAGCTGGTACCTGCTACGTCACCCACGTCGTACTACATAACAAGGGCCTGTATCTGAATGTGTTTATGAATGAAGAAGTAACAACCATATATTTATATATTCTCACAAACTTTCACGTTCATGATAATAATAGGATAAGACGTAATATGAAATTACATTAAAATTGTTAATTGATTTTAAATCTCCATGTTGTTCAAGCATCAAAGTTCGTGACAATTTTGGAACAAAATCTAAAATAAATTTATCTTACTTGTAGCTCTTTGATAGCTTTAGCTCTTCTATCTTTATCTTTAACTGTGTTTCGAGTTTCGAAATAGATGTGCTGTATGAGGAGAAAAAAATTCAACTGAGGATAGGTAAGTAAAGTTTACTTTTAAGAATCAGCATATGATAATATATTTTGTTACATGTGTATTTAGTTATTAAATCAAAGCTTTTCTCTCTTCCTTATCCTTTTAATTGTAAAAATTATAGACGAGTTACTCACTTTTGAGATACAGTTTATACTAGTTCGGAAGTCAGGGGAGCTTTATGAAACTTTGTACTCAAATTTGTTTTAATGAATACGTATTTATTATCATTATCATATTAATTTGTTGAATAATCGTAAATGGTATTAAGATGCAAAATAAAGTTTATGTACAATAAAATTTATTTTCGTATCATGTTTTTTAAACATTTTTCGATTAAGTACTTTTTTACCTTACTTTTAATGACAAATCAAAATAAATGAAATATCTTATAGTTTATTAGTCATTGTTGCAAAATTCCAACCACTTTGATAATTCTGACCATAATTCGCTTCATACAAGACAGCGCTATCTAAACGCCGTTGAAAACAGCCCACATTATACAAAAACTAAAACAAGAACTCACTATCGGACGATATAAAGTTCCACTATAGCTGAGATAGTTCCCCGCGGGTCCATTGTACTGATATCATATCATACACGGAGCTGGAGAACCTGACAATTGTGATAGACGCTTTTAGTTGATATTTGAAACGTTCTTCATCACGCGGCGTCATTTTTGTATTTGTCACGACACTCCTACAATCTTCATTTCAATTCACTTTACTGAGAAACTAGGAGACCCAAAGGTTATAAGATTTTAAAAATGCCTCGTTTTCATATCTAGATATTATCTCCTAACACTTTCAGTATTGGATATAACGCAAGTCATTTTGTACGTTGGGGTTGCTCCACCAAGTAGGACGATGGTATTTAGATTGTAAGTGTCTTTATATTGGGACCCAGACACGTTCCATCGCTATGTACAGTGGCTACATATATTATAAGAAATATTCTTTAGAATACTAAGAGCAAATTCCGTCAATTGAGTGATTCTGTTTGAAAAGAAAAAAAAAGAAAAAAGAATTCGAACTGTCTTATGTCTTATGTACTGGTAATCATTCCCTTTCAAATTATTGGTAACTAACATTCCGCCCATGGCTTTGCCCGTTTATTCTGCACGAATTTCTACGGCAGAAAAAACCTTTTCATTATAAGGAGCCATGGAAATCATACCACAAAATAGCTGTAGCAACATAAAAATGGGCAAATAAATTAACAAACATATTTTCGTATTTAAAATATTATTATGGATTAGTAAGGACTAAAACTTATATTTTATTTGTTCATAAAACGTAAAAGTTTACCAAAACATCTTATTTACTGTGAATATGAAGAACTATCATAAGTTTAATTTTGAGATGTCACGAGAACTCGAAAATTGAAGCAACTTTCATCGCAGTCACTTGAACTTATTTGGAGTTGTGTTGTCGTAAAGAAAGTAATTTGAAAAATATAAGACAGAAATATTGTTGTTTCAAGGAAGAAGTTTTGTTGGCGCATTGTTTTTATTTTATATTTTTATTTAAAAAATGTTATTGAACGACAAATATCGTGCCTCATTAGCGTGGATTTTATTTCAAACTAATTTTTAGACGAAATTTTCCAAAACAATATTTCAAAAAAGGCAAATGAACAAATATAAAAGTCATTCAATTTTACGTTAAATTAAGTTTGAATAGAACAGTAAATTCCCAACCCGTCCAAAATTAATAAAAAAAACTCGTCATCGTTATTGTTTTTGGCTAGTTAAATAATTGTTCCGAAGGACAAACTTTTGCACAAAGTGGCTTCGCAGAAACATTTTCCACGTGTAAAAATGATTTTGCCCGTGATCGCGAAAAAATAAACAGACCCTCTTCAAAGAGAACTGCCTATTATAATCTCGAAACTGCTTATCTAAACTTTATTACAAAGAAGTTTTTAATGAACCCACTAGAAACTCAGATTGAGCCTGCGACTCCGCTATGGAACCAATTAGTTTAGGAGATTAAATGGTAAGGCGACGATGGAAAATTCTCGAAAACTTTTTCTTCTCAGTTTTGTGAGCTAGGCTCATTTACGTCGGCCGATTTAGCTCTTAAGGGAAATTATGAGTTTCTGAAAGATTAACCTTAACAGCTTTACTAAATTCGGTTTTAATCGGGCCAGTCGTTACGGCGACACACCTGCTTAGGCAATGTTTTAAACACCTATAAGGGTCGCGGACCTATTAATAAGGTAGACTTCGATGTAATCGAGCTAGAGATTTTTATTTGCAATTTTTAATTTACTCTGCGTATTTTTTAAACATTAGTTACCTACTTGTAGGTTTCTACTTCGTCTTCCTATAACTCAATATTTTATCATGTACAGTTTTTAAACGTTAAATCATTTACTAAACCAACATAAACAGAAATCAAAAGGATACAAAATTCTCGTTTTTATATCGCAATTTAAACAATGTTGGTAGCGTTACATGATGAAGGAGACAGTCATCATGAGCGGTGGTGGTCGCTAACATCAGGCGAACCACCACTCAGTTGCCCGCTATTTATTTAGAGTTAGCTCACAATCAACATTTGTAGTATTACCTACAAGACGTAACAGCTTAGTCTCCCCGTGACCTCGCTTGCTACAGTGAGTGTTCGGAACGTTAGGGTAAATAATATGATAAAAAAATAGCGTTCATAATCCGTAATAAGATCTTTAATTTCTATATATATAATAGTCGCTTCAAACAGACGAACTCTTCAGCTGTAAATTATAGTCAAGATTGAGATTAATAGTAAATTCGAAGCAATTATTAAAGCTATTCGGTCAACGAAGTCAGCGAAAAACTACCAGCATAAAACGAGCAAAACAATCGAAACTCGACAAACGTAAACACGCCACACATTCCGGTCACCTACAAAACAGAAAAGCGTGCGTATAAAATCCCATACATTTCAGTTTCACAATTCGTCTAATGCGAAATTTTACATTGTGTATTTCAAAACACACGCCAACAAAAATGAGTGCGACGGAGCGTCAAATTGTATGGATCGTTGTTTCGCAAGTGAAGCGGCAAATCTCTAATATGTTTTAATATCCGCACGGATCCCTGTTTACGTATCGGATACTATTATTTTTGAATATCGTATGCGGTGCCCGGGCAAACATTTACCCGTGTAATATCATCTAAATTGCCTTAATGCAGTTTGTTGAGAGTTTGCGAACGTAAATATTGGTTGTCTCTGACGGATTAGATTTTGCTTATAGTGCAACTGTTCAAATGTGTTTACATTGGTGTGGCTTCTTTTGTTATTTCTTTCTGTGCTGAAATTCTCACAATTTTATGGACGTTATGTCGTATCGTGTCGTTGTAATGTAATAATAATTTAAACGGGAGGCGAAGAATTATTTGTTTGAGAAATTAATGAAACAATATGTTAAAACTTTAATTCAATATTTTCGATTCAAGATTGTTAATATGATTATTAGATATTTGAATTATTTACGAGTATAGTCAAGTTACAATACATGTTTTATATATATTATTTTATTACAAAAATGGTGGATGTACCACTTCAGATTCTTAAACAGGGTCAAATGCCAACAATTTCTTATTAATCACAAAAATAATCACGACAATCGGTTAAAAACCCACCGAGTAACAAAACAAAAAATCAGTCCTATTGAGACGACGTTGAAAAAAGGAGATATTACAGAAATTGTAATAAGTAAGAAAGCCAAAATAAATTGAAAGTAAAGCTCAGCTTATCACGTACAAATGTAAATGATTTAATATGCCAGTTTATTTTTTCGTAAAAACACTGGATCCTAATATGGATATGGTGACAAAGTACCCACAATATTTCTAAATGATAGCTGAATACCATGGTGATTGTGTCATTGTTGTACTTTTATTTGTAATATTTAATTTTAAAATATAAAACCCCCAATTTAACATCATATTTTAATATGGTTATAATTTTTTAATATGAACCTAATATTGATTTTTTTTTGAGAGTTTGGAATAGTATCTATTTTACTGACATGGTTAATACACTAACAAGTGAGCTTCTGTAGTTGAAATAATGAAATCTATTATCCTACTAATATTATAAATGCGAAACTTTTTAAGAATGTGTATGTGTGTTTGTCGCTCTTTCACGGAAAAACTACTTAACCGATTGCAATAAAATTTGCTACGTAAACAGCTGGACAACTGGAATAACATATAGACAACATTTTATTCCGATATTCCTACGGGATACGAACTTACGCGGGTGAAACCGCGGGGCGCAGCTAGTTATTCATATAAACATTGTTTGTTGGAGTCCATTTCGATAGGCCTCGTCTAATCCACTGTACTTTAGGGCACTCCGTTCAAGTGTACATCTCATGTCCTACTTATTAATCTTGTACGAGGTTACAACTGAAATACCCAGTATATAAATATGAAGCCTTAATAAATGAAGTGGGTTTGCTGGACAACATCTAATAAACTGTTTAAAAGGCATGTTATTTCTGTTTTATTCTTACTAAGCTAAAATTTACGTAGTTGCCCGTGGCCTGTTTCGTTTTTTTTACACTTGGCCATCCTTTCCTTATCCCTTGTCTCTTCCCTTCCTCTGCAAATGGTCTTGGACGGTAGTGAACGCTTACCACTAGGCGAACCACTTGCTAGGTTGCGCGTTCTATCATCGCCTCTGCAAATCAATTGCAAAATTAGGCGAGATAGGGGATAGGTAAGAAAAGGACAGATGAGATAAATAAAGGAAAGGAATAGAAAGGACAGTCAACTACCCAGCTACATCTATCTACCCCGGGCACAATGCCATCTGTTAAAAATTAATTGGTAGACAATAATCACGTTGGAACCGTTCCAATAATTACTTCCACGATCCTCGTCTTGTTTTTACAGCAACCGATACGAGTATAATTCGACATACAGAGCTGTTATACAATAAGAGAAATCTCCAATAGAATATTGATACAAAGATAAGAGGAATGAGAAATTGTTTGTCCATGATACTTGAAATGCTATATATTTACGTAAGCGATGTTTGGGTTTATTTCTTTTGTTTTGTGATATAAACTATGGGCGTGAGTGATTTATTGTTATAATACTTGGAAACTGAGCTAATTTTGAAAGAAAGAAAGAAAATACGTTTATTATGACACATACAGGTAAAAATAACAAAGAAATAAATATAGTTAAAATATATATGTGCCTTAATTAGGCCCGCCACTCAGCGTACTGACACTGATTTTCAGTGGATGCCTTATGCCTTATTGACAGCGGATGTGTTCATGCTCGAACTATTAAATATATGAATATTATGTAAAATATAATACATGTATAATTATAATACGTGTGTAAATAATAATAATGATATACAATATTTATAAATGCACATACAGTTGTATATACATAATATTGACATATAGATAGAATATATTTTTAATAATTAAGATACAAACAATATAAGATACCATGAATAAATACCTACTTATTATATAATATACTAAGATAACTAAACAATGGAGGGGGAGGGGGAGGTTAAGACTGTTGGCGCTTTTGAAAGTCCAGAAGATATAACTTTAGTTTATTTTTAAATGTGTATAATTTTCGTATTGGACTAACTGTGCCGCGCGGTTTCACCCGCGGGCGAACCTGCAGAAGCAAGTTGTTTCTATAGCGCATGTATACATAAGCTACATAACTAAGTATCATCAAAATTCGTTGAATGGTTTATAGGTGAAATAGTAACAAACCTTCAGCTTACATCCATCCTTAAGAACTTTCACTATATAATATTAAATATAATAGATAAATATAATAAAATAACTAAAGAAATTTTGAGCAAATATTCAAATTTAATTGAGTTCAGATTTGAGTATCCCTCGTGTTCATCAAAACAAAAATATATTTATTATAATTATACCATATTTTAAACCAATTATGACAATCTGTACAAGTATTGTAAAGAGGAAAGATTTGTATGTGAGGATGTTTGTAATTTTTTCATACAAGAACTACTGGACCGATTAAAAAAATTCTTTCACCATTAAAAAGCTGTAACTTCACTGCATAAGGCTATGTATATACGAACGAAGCCGGGGCTGCTTCGTTAGTAGCTAGTTAGTACATAAAATATAATCTGTTTGAGAATTCAATCAATTTGTAAACAGCAATTCCATGTCGAGACGTCTTCAAGTTAATTACTAGAGCTTCAAGCTTGAGCAAAATATTCTAAAGGTGCGTGCATAGATATCTCACATACATTTCAGCATAAGCGGAAAAAAATCTATTAGACGAATATAATTTATAGTATAATAATCTATACTAATATTATAAAGCTGAAGAGTTTGTTTGTTTGTTTGAACGCAATAATCTCAGGAACTGCTGGTCCGATTTGAAAAATTCTTTCAGTGTTAGATAGCCTGTTATTGAGGAAGGCTATAGGCTATATATGTAGCATGGGCGAAGCCGGGGAGGACCGCTGGTAATCAATATGTGCTTCCAATGTGTTTATAATTTTGATTTACGATGCAATTTATTTAGATTACCCTCGTTTATCATATTTACCACATTTTCACTATGTTCATCATTAATACAAATATTTTTGAAGGAGCATATCTAGAGTTTGATTTAGTATTGTATTCTGTTATTGAGGCGAGTTCTTTACCAAATTCTGGGTAATTATTAAACAAAATTATAATTTAAGGAACCTCCAACACCATTTTGCATTATTGGCCACTTTGTATTAAAAATTTAACATAGGGTATCTATATAGTATTTAACTAGTCAACTTTTATTTGATTAAGGGAGTTTATGAAAAAATGTTTAACCTGACATTTATGGCGGTCGCCATCTTTGACAGATTTTCATCAAACATAGCTGCACCGGGAAGAAACTGCCATATCGAAACTGGTTTTCTTTTTTTTTTTGTCACAGTCGGCAATGGAGCTTATGGGTCGCCTGATGGTAAGCCCTACTACCGCCCATGAACATTTGTAGAGGCGTAAAGTCGATTACAGACCTTACGCCTCTACAAATGGATTGCCGACTTTAAATTGAGAAGGGATTAAGAAAGGATTGGCGAGAGGAATAAAGGAAAGGACTGGGAAGGGAAAGGAAAAGGATATGGACCTCCGGCTCCCCCACTCACCGAACGAAACACAGCAGAATGCTATTTCACGCCGGTCTTCTGTGTTGGTGTGGTACTTCCCCGGTGCGAGCTGGCCCAATTCGTGCCGAAGCGTGCTCGACTACCACATAGATGGTCCGTTCGTTGTAACGCTACGATGCCATAGATAGACATTCACACAGAAAAACATCAACATAAAACATATGATAACACTCTATTTGCGTTGCGGGTTGAAAAATCATATAATCTTAACACCAAAAACCTGAAACATTGTTTTAAAACCACGCCATAAATTTTAATATCGCCTAAATAATGTCTTTAAATCTAATCTCCATGTGTACACACCCTAATGAGTCCCACAGGTCATGAACCCCCGTTTGCACTATCCTTTATGCGCCATAAATTATTTCATTTCATTGCGTTCGACATGCTGTATTGCAAATCATGTTTGGATTAAGATTGCCTTTAGCGTATTGATCTAAAATTGGAGCGGTGACATGTTAATTAACACGAAATACCTATTCCATTGAAATAGCTGCGATTGGATTATTATATTTTCAGAATTGTGACGTTCGACTTGCATCTGAATGTGGGGTGTGAAATTTTATTTTTCAAGCGAGGCGGGAATTTGTTTTTATTTAATTCTGATAAAATATTACTATGTTCGTTAGATCAAGAACAACAAACAATAAAATCGACATTCTTTTCTATATATGAAGTATACATATTATAATTTACTTCTATATAATATATAAAACTCTCGTGTCAAAATGTTAGTTACCACATTCCTCCGAAACGGCTGGACCGATTCTCGTGAAATTTCGTGTGCAAAAAGAATTTTTTAACAATCCACTAACACCTTCCCAAAAAAGGAGGATCGCCATTCCCACTGTTCCATTTACAATTTGTTACCCGATAGCTCCGTCTGTTTTCAACCAATTGCGCTATTCTTTTTGTTTGATAGGAATTAGTTGTCATTTGGTCCCATTTAACTAACTGAAGTGGTACCTCCCCACCAGGGACATTGGTGACAATTTCTATTAAAAGGATTACTTTTATATAAATAGCTTATTTATACTCTCCAACGATATTACAACACAAAATTATTTACACATTTAAAAAGACTAGCTTTTCTTAATCGAACCAAATTTATGGCGCTATAATTTCATTTCTACTCGATCACATCCAATTGATTGCTCAAACTACAACACAATCAACACGTCCATGATTAGCCGAGCTCAATACAAATTTCTTCTACCACTCGCTCCATTAAACAAGCCAGCCATATCTCCTAGACTTAGCTAAATTGTTCCCTCAAGAGATTGCACCCTCACAGTCTGAATGCACTAATCGCCTCGCTAATCCACTTGGCCTGTTAATTGTTGGCACATTCACATTCTGAATGTAGCATTTGTAGGTTCAACTTATGTGGGAATTAGGGAGTAATACAAGTTTTGGTAGTGATTTAGATTCGACAGTCTTCGTAAGTTTGGTTGAAGTAACGACTTGAATTATGCTTGTGTATTAGTTTCGAAGTAATAATTGATAAGAAGCTGGTTGTTTAGGGTCTCAAGAAAATTGTTATAACGCCATTTTTGAAATACCACATACACACTATAAAATCCCTACCAATATTATAAAGGTGAAATAAACTTTTCACGCCTAAACGACGTAAGCGTTTTGGACAAAATTTGGTATAGACATAGTTTGAGAACAGGGGAAGAAAAAAAGATAGTTTTTATCCCGGAAATCCCACTGGCATGGAATCTCATTCCCACTGACATAAGTAAAACGTCGGACTACTACTAATGGTTACTAACTAAACGGTTATTTCTTTCCTTTGACTACCTATGTGGGCGAAGCCGCGGGAAAAGCGCTAGTCTTTTATAGTCTTTTAGATAGAATTGATAGAAATTTAGTTAATTCTTTAAATATTCTCACGTTCTTGGTTGATAAGTAGCTAATAAAAGATTTTTTAAAAGGAATAATACAAGGAACCATCACAACGACATTTTCGCAGTCTTGGTCCAAAAAGAAGTTAAAAAAAAAAGTTTTTTTTACATCCATTCATTTAATATTTCAGTATCATTTTCATAATATCATCTTTCCGATTGTGTAATTTAACGATAACAATAACAGCTCTCATAACTCATTAACCCAATCGTTTCATTGTAGCTAAAATCTTGAAACTTTAAATGTATAAAAATTAATAACCATCTGGCACGAGTTGGGAACGCGAAGCGCGGTTTGCGGCTACAGCAAAGTGCTCCGCGATAATTGGATCTACCTCTTTTAGATGTCTGACTTCCAAGCGTTATATTGTTTTTCTTTTAACGTTATTTCGTAAATTCTATTGCTTTTACTGTTTGAGCGGTAACCGTTAATTGTCAATCAAACTTCGTTTGTAATTGTCTCGATCTTGGTCAGCCTAAAGGATAACTAAGTAAATGAAGAAATATATGCTTCTGAACATAGCAATGTTCGACATGAGATATACCTAGGATATTTTATTATTTTTATACATTTATCAGATCATATTATAGAGTAGACGCCTGTCTCAAATACAAATTGTTCTGCAAGATGTTGTTTACCTATTACTGCATATAAAATATACGAGAAAAAACGTATGAGTATATTTCTTTAGAGGTTTACATGACTTAAAAGGCTAAATGGATGACAGCTTAAAGTTAATTCGTCATAAATTTGAAGGTACATAAAAATATAAGAATATACTTATGTTTAACTTTAAATTTTGCAGTCAACTCGCCATTTGTAGTATCCATTGTGAAATAATGGCGGGAATAATTTCTTATTGTTTTTTTTTTTTTAAAAAAGCTAAGTTAGTGCGGTTAGTTCAATGGCAAGTTTTCAATGAGCAGCGTTAATTGGATACTCGGTGAAATGCTAGACTAAGAGTTGCTGATAAAATTAAAATGTACACTAGATTTCTTTCAATCCATATCATATTAAACAGATAATGTATTTTTTTTCAATGCAAATTAGAATCTGAATTACGCTTAATTTAATTACGATACATATTTACATACAAATGTGTAAGAAAAATCTTCCACATTTATGTAACGATGACTGAAACTAAATGAAAAATTCTAATAAATGAAGATAACATAATTCTCTTAATAATAAAATAACAGATTTCGCTACTCTAAAAAAAATTAAAAAACATTTTAATGAAATCATTCATTATTTTCTGCAATAATCCAGTTAATGAAACACAATGGAGGAAAATTATTAACTCTTTGGCTATTTCTAAACCGCACCTGTCTGATGCTAAAAACCTTCCTCCACGCTATTTCGAAACAATCATAATGAAATTTCACTGTTAAATTTCTTTAATAGATTTCATTTTTCATTTTTTTTTTGCCTCTTATTGGTCGTTGAAGCTTTTAATGGATACTAGCACAATTTGTACTGAAATCATAATAATTCTCATATACTTTATATATACATTGAAAGCCTTTGGTACAGTGGTTAATGTGAATGGTTCTAGGTTCGATTCCCGGTGGGAACGCACAAAACATCTCGGTCTGGCTGGACACAGATCTGCTGATTACTTAATTGTCTATATAGAAAATCTATCAGTGATACAGACTGTTATCTAAGGTCTGCTATTTGTTCACCGTGTTTTTTGTTTCTAGTTTCATTTTAAATAGAGAAAATATTACTATTCAATGTAGAATATATTTGTTTGTATCGAAATCAAATCTTTTCAAAATAAGTGTGTAAAAAACCTGTGTTACCTTGTTAATAGAAGTACCTTCATTTTATTTTTTTCTGTTCGATTTTACGTGAGTATTATGCATTACCCTTTAACTTGATATTAAACGTATTTTTCATTACAATATTTGGTCACTGGACCACGCTCGCTATAAAGTGACCAAAACTTCGAGACAATGAATAAATCCGTTTCAAATCGCGTTTAAAACTCTTCACTTACTGGAGTATGTTTGATAAGAATTATAAAACACCGTATCCCGTCTGCCACAAAGTTTTCGCAAATCGAAAAGCATACTTCACGAATTTCAGTATTCCTTCGTCATTAGGGAGCATTAATTCAGCGGAGATTATGCGACGAAGCCCAAACTTGCTCCTCTGGCGTGGACTAGTTTCGAAGTCGCTTTTAATAGTGACGCGATAACTTAACCGGTTTACGAATATCGATGAAGGCAACGCACACAAAAGAGCGTCACAAAATCACCTAACCGAACGATCTGTCACCCAATACGAATTCCACACATTGTTTCCAATGTAATATCCGCAAAAATGTTATATAAATTTCACATCCCCGTATCAGCTATCAGCATGTATCCGACGCAAAATTAACTTCCGATTGCGCCACAATTTTAATGGTCCGCCAAAAGATCGATAATATCGATATGAAATATTGGATCGGGCATCCCTAGTTATCGATAGCAGAGCTGGACTATTGCCAACTGGTCTCCATCATCGGCGATAATTACCGCCCAAATGCGGCTTTCGGACTTATTACGTGAGTCCTTGTATATTGCATCGTCGTGATGTTTTTGTTTTTGGACAAATAGTTCGTAACCAGCAATGTATAATCCATCAGCGATAAGGTCAACCTTCAGGTTGCAATTGAAATAAATAAAGGCTAGTTTTCACAGTATGCTATAATATATCACAATGAGGGAATATTGTTTTTGAAAATCATGTTAAGTTTCATTAAACACTTTAATCGTATTATTAAACATAGTAAAAACATATTAAGATATAGTTGTCGGTTCAATAACGGATAAATGAATATGTACCGATATTCATAATTAGGATACATATATCCATTATTTTAATACACTCCATCTAGTGCAGCATGCACTGATACCCTGTAAATTTGGCATTTATCAGTTTTGTTTTAAAATATTAATATATTCATCAACACAATGTAACCTAAAACAAAAGAACGAATATATCTGTATTCAATTTAAATTTTACATCAATAGACTTTCGTAATCGAATGTATCATTTAAATAGATAAAAATACTTTTTTACTTAATCATGATACAACAATTCACATACCCAAACAGATGACCTGAATTGAATTGAAGAAACAATCAATTAGGAGCCTACACCATTCAGCCAAGTCAAGTATTTGCCACCTCCATAATCATTAGAACAACGCGGAGGCATTAGACACAGAATGTCGAACTAATGGTACATTAGCCGATGAAGCGGTCGCTTAAATCTCAATTGTGTCGCTTGACTTACGATTATGAGCACGCAGGAGTAAACTGGCCTTGTACGTGTTAATTGCTAATGGTAACAATCGATGCATTGTCGGACAATATATCAATGTATCTCCCATAACTGATAGCTTTAGATACTGCGAAGTGTTCTGCTTTGGTTTCCTTTGGGATGGTACATTTAGACTTGAAGAAGATTTAGTGGAATTTTACTATCAATCTCCGATCTGAAAGTGGTTTGTGATGTCACTTAATTGATTGGGCAAAGATACTTACTCGAATAGATACCTTATAACGTAAATAATTAGATACTAGCTGTGCCCCGCGGTTTCACCCGCGTAAGTCCGTATCCCGTAGGAATATCGGAATAAATAGTTGCCTATATGTTATTCCAGTTATCCAGCTGTCTACGTACCAAATTTCATGGCAATTGGTTCAGTAGTTTTTACGTGAAAGAGTAACAAACATCCATACATCCATACTAACTTTCGCATTTATAATATTAATAGGATTACGCGCCACGACATTACGATATCAGAACTTTAATTTTTAATATTAAAGAGACTTGATAACGTAAATAAATAACGAGAATATGAAAATAACTTAGTGTATTAGTATGGTATATTAAACAAAATAATAAAATATGAGAAGATAAACAATACGATTATAATATTCAACTTTTGTATCAATTGAATCCATATCCTCAAGATCCACTGTGGTCTATCAGTGGAAACTTAAAAAGTCTCCGCCATGCATAATTAAAGTTGATACTACCGCCAATATAGTTTACCTCACACAGATGCCGGCGCCGAGTCTATTCGAATCGGATCGAATAAAATTGTTATCGTATCGATTTTCGATTCCCATATCCCGGTATCGCGTGATCACGGCACTTTGGAGCAGGCGTTGGCGGTATTCCAGTTTTCTTTCCGACCATTGTTATAATCGCTATTCATGATTATTATCGTTCTAAAATTATTTGCATAGGTTACCGTTTCGCGTTATTAACGAGCGATTCATTTTATCGGATATTGTGTATCGTGTCCCGGTATCGGTACGATATAATGTGGATTTTAGTGAATGACTCTTTTTGATGGATACTGAGCATCTAATGTATTCCATTTATACATCTTAAAGTTTTATATCTATACTAATATATAAAGAGGAAACATTTGTAATGTTTCTTTTGTTTTATTATATATCACGGTCCAAGTCGGGACGAATAAACCGCTCGGGGCGTTTATAAAATAGTTATGACGGAATACGCTTATAAAACCATAATAATATGCAAATATATTCAGCTAATAGAATTAACTTAATCACGATCAGGAAAACTGCCCGTCATACGCAGAAAATAATTTTTCACATAATTAAGGTCAACATTATAGCATTAATTAAATTATATCGAACTAAAAATAGATTTTTAAGTAGTTCATTTATCTTTCTCGTTATATTAATTTCTCGTTCAAACACTTTATGGAATTATGGAAAATTACAGGTATAAATTGAAATTTATGTATATTTATAATATAGATTCAGTGTTGATTAATAGAAAAAATTCTATAAAAACAATAGCATTTGCAATAATTCTATACCACCGAACTCCCAGGGGCATCCCCTATCACTTAAAATTCTAAAATGGGACATTTAACATAAAAAATATTACATCACTCAGTTGACAGCGTGAGTTTGCGTTAACGAGAAAAAAATATATTCGAATTTAGAATCTCTTTAGTTTTTAGGTTATGTTACATTGATTGAAAAGTCAAACAACCAATGATATTTATATCGAATTCATAGTTATGTATAACTATGAAAACGATATTCTTAAAAAAGCGTTTTTAAGTCTTAAGTACTATAATAATAAATACCATATTTCTACACAAAATAGTTCATGTTGCAATTCATTCGCTCTATAAAATCGCAACATTTCCACTGCACCGTAAAAATACACCAAGTTTCACGTTTATTTTTAGTTCTTTATAATTTTATAACATGTAAATGCATTCACATTAAACGTGACAACTTTGCTGCGATGTTGCTTTCACAGGTCAGTGATCTAATGATGTTTGGTTTCGAAGCTTTATTTTTCTCTGCTTTACGCTATTAATTAATTATTCAAGTAACTATGGTGAGTGTTTCATAAATAAACTGCATAGAATACAAAATTTAATGATTAATTTATCAACTTTATTCTATACGTACGTTTTAGAACTGATTTTTTTAATTACTATTAGATTATACTAGAAGCGCCCCGTCTGTATCCCGTAGGAATATCGGGATAAAAAGTAGCCTGTATGTTATTCCAGTTGTCCAGCCATGTACGCACCAAATTTCATTGCAATCGGTTCAGTAGTTTTTGCGTGAAAGAGCAACACACACACACAACCTTACAAATTTCCGCATTTATAATATTACTAGTAGGATTAATTAATTGCTAATGGCAGCAGAATATCCCAGACACGGAAATGTAAAAGTTAAAAAGGTGTTAATTGTTATGAAAACTCATAACACGTTTTGAAGATTTGACCTTGATTATGTAGGAACCAACTTCTACGTCTAGTACTTAATTCTATCTTATCTACTTACCGTTATTCTCTTCAGCTGCCGCTTGCCCTTGTACCACGTGATGATAGCCGGAGGCCGACTACCAGCTGACTCGCAGGCGACCTCGTACCTCCGCTCTGCTGTGAGTACTCCTCCCTCCCCCATCTCCGCTGGCTTCTTAATTTCTACTGTTAGCGGCCTTACTGTAAACCATATTGTTAATGGTCATTCAAATATCTTTACATACACGTGTCTTAACTAGCTGACTCTCGGTTGATTGGTCTGCATCAAAAGTAATATCTTTGCAAAATTTTTCAGCACTGCTTCGCTTCTAATAGCCAGTTTTCCTCAATAAAGACAACAAAAAACGACTATTTCAACTAAACCAGTAGTTCCCAAGACAAACGTCTTAAACTAAATAAACAGACGAACTCTTCAGCACATACGTATATGGCAATAAGATAAACTAATGATCGGAAATTGATTTCTTGAAATGTGTTTTTTATATTCTTTATGTTACAATACGCTATTCAATTTCCAATCTTAATAGATGTAGTCGTCTTTTGTAGTCAAAACAAAATACAAGCATCTTTTTATTGGGTATATTTAGGTTATATTTACTTTCAGAAAAAAACACACGTTTCTAAAAATAATTGAAACGTATATTTCTTGTAAATCAGGCAAAGGAGTTGGTAGGTTTTATGGCAAGCAACTACCACGTACTGGCAAATATTGGCAGCACCTTACGTCTCAGCAAATGCACTACACTAGTTGTACTTACAAAACATATCCAAAACCAATGAGACTTCTTTCGGCGGGACCAGATGCGAGTTGGCGGCCTGGCAGGTGAACACCGCCGCGTAGTCGGCCCGCCGTATAGCTGGCCACATCAGCCTGTTCTCTATGACGTCACCGGTGTTGTGTTCATACTCCTCGTCCACTAGAACACCGTTGACAAGCCACCGAACAGACGGCTCGGGTCGGCCTGGAACAAGAGAAATTTGAAATGGATTCTAGACAATTGGAAGAAGGTGCAAATTAAATTCACATTGGTCTGGAATTTTTTTGGGGGCTTCTACAGATATCGCTACGATTCGCTATGTTGTTTTTGCAGTTACGTCTATAAGTGACACAATCTGTGGTATATGAAGTTGAATAACCCAATGAAAAAGTTGTATAAAAATACCAAACCAAACAAACAAACCCAGCTTCGAAAGGTTTTCCCGTTGTGCCTTAATCCGACACCATGGTTATTAATTTATAAAATCTGATGTCTTCTCAAAATTTGTTAGGTTTTTAACGAACAAACTTTCAACAAATTATAATTGGTGTTCTCTACATTTTCAAATAAAATTGTCGTCTGGGCAAATATCATAACATTATTAAAACAAACATGCTCATAATGGTACTCAGGACATATTCAGAATGACATATTTTAATGACGAAGTACAAGTATACTTTTGGATGATAATTTACCCATGTATTATTGTGTGTTTAATATTATATTGTGTGGCTTAAGCAGAATAGATGACGTTTTACTTTGACCTTTTTATTTTTAAACAAAATGAATAAATACAAAAAGGTTATTGAGTTACATTTCCATTAAATTCAGATTTTCCAGACACTGATCAACGCATATAGGATACAACTTAGAAATGTCGGATAGACGATTTGGTCACCAATGGAAACTTATACAGAAAAACGCTAATTAACCAACCAATGTACAGGTGAACTAATTTAATTATCTTAAAATCAACATATTTACAACAAACCCTTCACAGAAAGAAGTAAAATTACTCGACGGCTGTTCTATTAAATTTTTATTTAAATAAGAATTTCAATAAACGATATAGCTTCAAATGTGAATTAAACCAATTATGTGTATAATTTAAATTAAATTTTTTTATTTTTTTTTTATTACACAAGTTCTTCTACGGTAATACTTAACATAATCATATTAGCAGTGCATATGTCTAGATAACTACTTTGTGTTTTTTTCTATTTATGTTCACTGTGAGACGTAGAGGTAACAATTATTGTAAATTAGTTATGTGTTTATGTCCTTAATTCTAAATACTGTAATTGTTTCTGTTAGATCTCTAATAAATAAATGAATAGGAATACAATACCTTCTTGTAATGCTAATAATTCCACATTAAACAATCCAAAATATACGTTTAGAGTAACCGGAATAACCCACGATCCACATAGACCACTCGTTGACAACGAAGTTCAAACTACAAAACGCGCACGGAAAGCAATTCACACGAGTTTCCGCTGTAAGATTTGCCTCCGACCACTTTGCCCAAATTAAATCAGGAATAGTGTTAGTGCGTCCAATCTAATTCATAGTGTCAATGGATTCAATTTGGATTTGAGTTCCTCGAAGTTGCTGGGGCATGCATCTATTCATGAAATCGGTTAGCACATGCTCCTAGTTTTCGCCCGGAGTTGGGAGTGATTTTATGGAGGACGAATTTATTTTCCTATTAAATTAGAAACGGTTGAGTGGAGTCTGGTGAACGGTGGGGCTTTAGTTATTGTTCCGTGTCTGGTTAGTTTAAGATTTTATCATGTGATTTAATACTTTTTTTAAAAGGGCGACAATATGATTTGACAGAATTTTCAATGTGAAATGATTGCAATATATTTATTATTTTAATAGTAGATTTATTTAAATGAATGTGTAAATGTTCTGGTAATTTATCATTAAATAAGTGTATTTTTAAGAGACATGCTCATGGATGTAGATAATTATTTTGATATAATTTTACCAACTTGAAAAAAAGGAGGATTTAATTTTTAGTTTTATAGCATTGAAATGCTTTATAAATGAGAAATTTTGAAAGAATAGAAAAAAATTGATCACGAGGCAGGATTCGAACCTGCGTATCTTGCCTAACCGTAGCAACGCCTAGCCTCTCGGCCACCCGTGATCCTGCCACAGTAATCGAATTTCTTCTACTCTTTCGGTTTCATGTGCCTAAGGGGCACCCCACGCCATCTATTGAGATGATTAAGAACCATCACAACCAATACGAAACATTATTTCAATGATTACAATATTGTATCGATGCAACGCGGCCTTTGTTAAATTTAATTTTTAGTTTTATAGCATTGAAATCAAAATTTCTCAAAAAGGAGGATGTTATCAATTCGATTGTATTTTTTAATTCTATTATCGTTGATGTTATATATCGATTCGTCCAGTAAGGGGAACCTATACTTATGATTCGTTTTTTATTTCAATTGATGCCCATGTGGTCCCCTTTAAATTTTGTCTAGTTCTGAAGATTTGAAGGTGGTTCAGTCTTTTGTTATTTTTATTATAAAAGAGCAGATTTTGCATGAATTTACTCCTGAGACTCTTTGTCATTTTAAACATTATTCCTAAAGTTTCCTATTCCACTGAATTCTCGTTTATAGCAAACAAAATGCAATTCACAATATAAATAAAGGTGCACTTAACTTGTAAGGAAGTTAACAATTTTAATGAGTTTATACAACGTTCCGGATCCAATTGTAATTTAGAATCTCGGGTATTGCAATATTGTCTGACATCTCCTTAAATTAGTTGCTAGCTCTCCAGTTCTTATTATGTTGAAATAAACATTTGAGTCACCTGCATTTCCGTTTTATTCCTTAGCTTGTTGTGAATGATAAATATTTCTTTATTGTGTTTTCGTTATTATGCTGTTGTTTTTTAACGGAAAAATCTGAAACTGATGGCCAATTATGTATAACGTCCATTCGAATTGAGGAATTTGTTTTATAAAAATGGTGAAAAAAATTTAACGACATAAACGTTTTGTAAACCCCTAAATAGCTATTGAATTTATTGTTAAAAACAATCAGTTAAGTATCACTCTGAAATTGAATAAACGCGACAAATATTCAATGGTTTTTGAAAGCTCTTTGTACTCTTACGAATCAGCAGTTTGAGATGGACAATCGTTATTCGATATTATGGTTTTAATTAATATTTATAAATTTAATAAATTATTTTTCTGTACTGCTCGTTCACCTTACGGAATCCTAAAAATCAATCGAAGCAGCTTCCACCTTTCGTAATTACAAATAAAGCAGGTCACGAGCTAGCGTACTCCAGTGCTTAAATTCAGCCTAAAAGCAATAATCACACGCCAAAACGAAATTTATTTCGATAACCATAAGGACTACTCTTGTACTGTTTTTCCACTCAGTTAAACAAGCAATGCTTATTTAAATTAGATTTCGGTGTTTGCGCAAACACGCTGCTGAAATAATGAATTCGTTCACGTTGGTATTTTATTTATTAGTAATTTCTTATGAATTACATTATTTGTATCAGACAAGAAACAAAGAAATAACTTTGTATTTCTTTAATTTGATACTATACTCTTTATGTTATTCAAATTTGATACCAAAAAGTGAAAGCAAAATTTGGTTTATTCGGCAGTCTTGTCTGTAATTTCAATTTCGATAGTGAAAATTTTAATATTAAGCTTAAAATGGAAATAGACAAATGGTCACAATTATATATTATATATTTACAATTATTTTTTAATGCGTATCTCGAAGTTACTATTTTCAATCAATCAATATTCTTCTTAAGGTACATATCTAAGAACTCTCTTCTACAAAATTTGTTCAAATGAGGAAATAAATAAAAAATACATGATAAAAAAATAAAAAGAGGACAATTTGTATGGCGGCCTTATCACTTAGAAGTATCTTCCCAGGCTTGTTTTTTTATTTAGAAATACAAGAAAACGCTATATTTAAAGAGTCTTATTAAAATCATGTCACGCCCATAACAACCAACAGTTTCAATTTATACTCAAAACAAATACAATTATAGAACCATCACAAATAATATTCGCCTGCCACAATGAAACTGCACACTATCCGTGTGACTAAGTAATTATATTGAATTTTCATTAGCATCCACTATTAGTTCGGTAATAGAATATAATGCGCGGTATGTCTATTAGTGATATTAAATTTAAATGAAGCAAGGAGCATTTAATTAGTGCTCATATTAAAATAGAACATCGTACTAATGATGTGACGTATGGGCAATGTATGTCGATATTGCTATGTCATTAGATAAAAGATACGCTTTTAGATGGATTTTAAGGGCGATTTATTCATTATATTATTTAACCCGACGTTTCGAACTTTACAGCGAGTGTGGACACGGGGATACATTCGTTTGGAGATTTCGTCTTTAATTTCTAAATGTGATATTCGCGTTTAATTAAATACAAGAAAATACTATGCTACGCTTTTGTTAAAAACTATATCCAAGGGTTATTTATTAGTCTTTGCAAAATAATTTGAGACTTACTGGTATGCTATTAGAGTCTTTGTTAGTGCAAATGAATAAATTTGCAACAATTAAAACAGCTGCAAATACACAATTTCTTAATACTTTCAAATTTTATCTAATATATAAAATTCTCGTGTCACAGTTTTCGTTGCCATACTCCTCCGAAACGGCTTGACCGATTTTGATGAAATCTTTTGTGCTTATCCGGTATCTATGAGAATCGGCCAACATCTATTTTTCATACCCCTAAATGATAAGAGTAAGGCAGAACAGCGTTTGCCGGGTGCAGCTAGTAGCTATATAAATAACTCTAATTCAAAAATATATTATGATGTTGCAATATTAGCTGCTATCATAAAAATTTATCGGAATAGGCAAATTCTACTTACGTAATATATATAGTACATAAAAATGTACAAACCAAAAAAAAAAGAATAAGTATATTACAATTATGTTTTGTTGGTCATATCCATTGTCTACCAGGAGCATGTTTAACAAAAGGTCAAGGTCATCAGCGTTCACATTCTCAGTTTTAATGATGCCCCTTTTTTAATTTCAGTTGTAATTATTTGAACGTAAACGTAATCTTCAGAAGAGCAGGACGTAATTCAGTCGATGCTATATCTGAATAGTTATCAATGAAATGTTTATTAAATAGAATTTCAAATATCAAACCCTATTAATATAGAAGCTAATAATGAAAATCTAAAACATCCAGACAATAAGCGTCAGTTTATAAATCGTCCTCTTGCTTATTAGGAATTAAACGGCAAATTTGTCGGAAATGGCCTATCGATTTTATCTGATTATAAGATAGTTAAAATTCAAATTGACAAGGGTCGGTGTGTTATTTGCATAATCGTGAAATTGATTGGAGGGTTTTCTTCAGGAACAGGTAAAAGAATCAATTGTTCCGAGGGCAGATGTCGTTCTAATGAGGTGGATTTAGTGGAAGTCTTCGCTTTGGGCGCCTGTTGCTTTTGTGAAAATGATTTCTTCCTTGCAAGGGGTGAGGGATCGTGTGCTCAATGAGGATGGAGTTAAATAGATGGTAATTCTACACCGTTCGTAAATCTATTATGAATTTTGGGCTGGATATTGTTTTTGTATGAAAAACGGATTGGTAGATTTCAAAATTTCCTGCTAAACTCCTGGTGTATTTTTATTATAATAAGCTTACACGATCGCCTTTGAAACAATGTGGACATTTACAAGTGATTTTACAAATTTACCGTATCTTCACGATAAAAATTTTCGATATACATTATTTCCATTACCAAATCGCTTGCAAAGTCCGAACTTGTCGCTTTATAGGATCCAGGTGTATAATACTATTTTTGTAAAAGAAATCTTTGTGCTAAAGAATAAAAGCATTTTCGTGTTATATCGAGTTGAACTGCGCAAACATTCGGAATCCAATACGTAAGACTTTGAGTTGAAACTTCTTATACAATACTACGTTGTTGCCGTGACTTTATCCGCTTCATTTTAATATTGGCTTAGTTTTTACATTTTTTTAAATGATGATTGATTGATGTGATGAAAGTATTGTATTGGTTGAACTACATATAAACTAAAGCCTCCACGGCGTCTGTCTGTGTGTATTTTATCGCGAAAATAAAATTTTGCGCCACCAATTATATCATTCTGTTTGTTGGGGACGATTTTATATCTAAATTGGCTAAATTAAGGGCGAGCCACTGGAAAAGCTAGTATTTTATAAAACTAAGTATCCACTTAATTTAAATAAAGGAATATGTATGTTCAAATTTAAACCTTATTTAAATCATTTTGAAATGTGTCTATAATAATTAATTAATATTAGTAAGTGTACAATTAGCCACATAATGGTTGATATCTCCACGTTACGTTTAATATACAAATGCTGTACTAAATTCTTTACAGCGACCAATGCAGAGTTATTTAATATTCCATCCCCTCAATCAGGAACCCACAATATGGCGTCAAGTCTATGTTAAGAACAGTATTACGTAGTCCGTTCGTGAAGCAATATAATGAATTATTCATAAGCACTCATGGACCAGAAATTCATCACTTTATTGGTACTGGTGCTGTACAGTATAAACACTGTGTAAGACGACTGGAACGACGTTAGAACAGTCAGTCGATGGTGGAATTTCGCTTGCAATAATGATGTACAAGTGATTAAGTGAAGTCAGATATCCGACTGATTCTTGAGACTTGTTTTTATGAAATATCCCAGTGAAGATTGGGTACAAACCTACTAGTCCTACTAATATTATAAATGCGAAAGTTTGTAAGGATGTGTGTGTGTTTGTTGCTTTTTCACGCAAAAACTACAGAACCGATTGCAATGAAATTTGGTACGTAGATAGCTGGATAAGTGGAATAACATATAGGCTTTTTATCCCGATATTCCTACGGGATACTGACTTACGCGGGTGAAACCGCGGGGCGCAGCTAGTTAACCATAAGTTCAAGTATTTAAGAAGGTAATCAGTTGTTTTGCTGTTAGCCTACATACATTCATGTTACTTAATCATATAAAATTCAAGTAAAACTGTATAGAAATTAGTCAAGAACGAGTCGGACTGGCGACACTAAGGTTGTTATACAAATAAGCTAAAGCAACTGTAAAAACTATGATCGAACATCTTCATTCCATTATTAAGATATCGCCCGATGATAGATGGAAGGACAGACAAACATACGGACAGCGAAGTCTTAGTATCAGGGTGCTGTTTATCCTTCAGAAAGGGAACCCTAAAATACCATTAAACATATTTCCCATAAGACAAAGTATTTCTCGCATGCCACGCTTTTTACCACTTTAGTGGGGACTGGGAAACTTTATCTTTTGTCTTTATCACGCGCACACTTAACGGACAGTGTGAAGGGGGACAAAAACTTTAAGTAGACTTTGATTTATTAACGAAAAATTCACTACAAAAGTTCAGAAAATTGAATTAATACCAGATTTTAAACCACTTTCAAAGTACGTGTTTAATTTAAACTTTGTACACATATGTGATCGGTGACAATACAATAAATTAATGAGTTTATGTTGTAATCATTAATTTATTCATAGTAATATTAATTTATTTCCTTACGTACACTCTGTACCTCTGTGAAAGTTAGATTTTTTAGTTGAATCTTTCTTCAAATCGTGTTTCTTTTTGTTTTTTTAACAATATTAATTATCCACTTTAATGTAGTATAATCATAAAATGTCTATACATAATATCATATCACATCATACCACATATTTAGTCAAAATAAAGATATTTTAAATTTCAAATTCACCCTGAAATATGTAACTAATCATGCAATATTAACAGCACTCACCTCCAAGCACGCGGCAAGTTAGCAGAACATCATCCCCCTCCTCATGGGGGCCCAGGGTGGTGGTGTTGATCACCCGCCCCCACCGGTCCACCACCACTGGCTTTTCTGGTGGTACTGCAACAAAAGGTTCATACAGATTATCTATCTATTTCTACGTATTCTCAAGAAGTAAAAAATGTAAATTGGACTTGGACTTATGTAGTCAAAGTCCAATTTTCTTTTTTACTATTTTAGATGTCACACGTTATATAGTATACTAGCTGTTTGCCCGTGACACATCTGGACCACGGGTGATACAGCCTATATATATTATGTAGTGTTATGAAAGAATTTTTGAAATCGGTGCAGCAGTTTTTGTGTGAAAACGTCAAAAATGCAAAAATACAAAATTTTCTTCTTTTTGATATTAGTGTAGACTACCATTCCACCCGTAGTTTCTCCAATATAGCGAAAGAAAATTCCCACGGGTATGAGATATTGATGATTGTTAATGTAAAAAGTAGTCTATGTTCGACTAACCTCCTTACTATCTAGACACACAAATCATATAAAAGACAAACAAACAAAGTACACTTCTGCTTTAAAAATACCACTTATAATATATGAAATTTAATATTAATATATTTATAATAAATTTAATTTTTTCCAAGAGGTTTGTCTGTAACAATTGGAATAATCCTATGACAAATAAAGAAAGATTTTTAATAAAACCGATGATATAGTAGCATTACATTTGTATCCGTGTTTATTTCTTTTCTCAATCTGTGTATACAAATGTTTTACGACGTATTAAATTCTAGAATGAGTATGACATATGATTTTCCTACAATATTTTACAATCATAATATTGTAAGACATCAAAAGACAAAGAGCATTGAATTATGTATGAAACAAAAGTTCCTAAACGATTTGGTTTCATTCTTTATGTGAGAGGTCAGTGATATTTTACATATTTCTGTCCAATACCTTTTTGTAATAACATAACAAAAGCAGCAAGTTACATACATGATTTTTAAATGTGTCTAGAAGTAGCACTCAAGGCATAGTATATAATAACTAGGCATAGTATATAAAAATAATATTAGCTTAAGTGTAAAATTAAAATTGTTTCATACTTTTTTTATATATTTTCATGCAAACTAAACATGTAATGCTTTGGGGTAAAACCTGTAAATTGCTTGTTACTATATTAATGAATAAATAACAAAAAAGGTGAATTGACTTCTGAAGTTAAATAAAACTACCCACTATTGATTGATTGTAATATCTTGGTAGTAAAATACAGCATTGAAAATAAAGCGTCTTCTATATTCTTTATAACTAGAAAATTAACGTTATTTTAATGTTTCATAAACAACAGCAACCAGTTATATAATTAGTTCGAACAAAGCGAAAAAGGCAATTAACAAAAAGAAATGTCTCTTTGTATAATCGAGCAGAGAGTTTGAAACAATGTTGAAATTTCCGTTCAACTTGCAAGCTGCGGTTTTCTTCTGACAAGTTTTGTTCGAACCTCAACCAATACGTGGAAACTGAACTTGCGAAACTTTATAACGATTCACATACATGAACTTTATTCATACGATGCAAAAGAAACGAATCCGCGCGAGCAAACAAAGTATGTTGCTCGTTTAAAACGTTGGATAGGAAATTTTCCATACTCATTGAATTGTTTTTTATTGTGGTAGTCGTGCACGCTTCGGCACGAACTGCGCCAGCTCGCAACGGGGAAGTACCACACCTCCACAGAAGTCCGACGTGAAATAGTATACTGTTGTGTTTCGCTCGGTGAGTGGGAGAGCTGGAGAAGTTTACCAACTTCAAACATTCATTGAAACGATGTAATATTCCAATTTCTATTAATTATTTCTGAAGATTCACGTTAAATAATATTATGAAATAATTTATTTCATTTAACATTAGCTGTGCTTCCATCAATTCCTAATTTGTTATCCAATAAACTTAGCATATTAATTATGTTTATCTAAAAATATTTGATTATTCATAACTTAATATACCCATCCAACATCAAAGGCATATTTTATCTTATTTATAAGATAAACCGGTCCCAATAAATTGCCTGAAATTACACAAACAGTACTCTCTCTCTTATTTCTGTTTGTCTGGATAATCTATTCGGGGACTAATTTGTTTCGAAACGCCTACGTTGTTAAGTAAAGGACAGGCATTAAATAGTAGTCCTAATATATAATCTTGGCGTGTACTACATTGCAGATGATGTAAATATTGGATTCTATTTTATTGCATATTATAATCGCGTAATGTATAAAGCAAATTACAGCTATAATGATATTAAAATAATAAAGTTTCAGTAATCAATGATTTCTACCAAACAATAATATATTTATTTTAAATTCTATAACATCGCTATGCTATAACCGAGAACAAATACATAAAACTCAGTTTTCTTACTCTCCGATCATATCCATAAACAATAATCTAGAAACAACAAAACTTCCATCTAATTTAAGGATCCTTTGTACAGAATTTGGCGACACAAATATGCCACGCATTATGAACTCGAATGCCGATCGATCACCGTCTATGTGCTTTTCTAATTAAAACCAGATGCAATAAACAATAATATGGGATGAGCTGAACGCAATTAATCAGCTAGACACAACCAGGTGATTGCTAACAGTTCAGTTCTATTAGCATTAGGCTACCGAAGGACCAGAGAAACGAACTGTAATTCAACGTTATGCGTAATGGGATAACGTTCGTTTTTGCGTACACCACCTGAAACAGTATCTTTGTCTATTTTAGGAGGGTTATTTCGGTGGGCTACGTTTAAAGCGTCAAAGCCCAATTGGGTTTTACATTCGACGCAGTGGGCTCGTCCAATCTAACTTTAGCCTCTAATTCCGGTTGAAACATTGACTACACTGAATAAAAATAGTGTCAATTCATTAACCCTTTAGGTCAGGAAATCAAGAGAAAATACAGTCGGTTATAAAGAGAAAGTCTTCTGATTAAATGAAGGCGTGCAGGATTTTATCAAATCAATATATTTGTCAAGTAGTATCTCCGGATCGGGCTTGACTATATTATATATCCATAACTGGAAAGGTTCTTTGTTTGCACGTACTAATCTCAAGAACAACTGGACTGATTTCAAAACTCTTTCAACATGAATATGTATGTGATCCTTGAGTGCTATAGGCCATATACATACCAAGGGCAAGGCCGGAGCGGACCTTGTTTCAGATAAGTTGCGCATGACTATATGCGTATCTATTATACGATCTACATCCACCAAGTCGCCAATTTCTAAATGAAAATATATTACAGGGTAAGCGAAACAAACTCAAAATTCCTATATTATAGTAAATAACCAATACGATGCCAACGTACACCTTTTGAATTCATCAATTCTTCATTAAAGTTTAATTATAAGCTCGTAACTTTGCTGAGAAATTTAATTTGCAACCACACCAGGTATGTTATAATTAAAACCTATAAGATAATCGAAATAGCAACTCTTCTAAAACGCAATTTGCATTAAATACGGAAGCGGAGGTAATAGAAAGATAACAAAACATTGATAGGATCATCCGATCTTTAATGGCTTCTAAACAAAATTTAAACTTAAATTCAATTGCCAAGTTCGATCACGAAACACGTAACTCGGGACAAATAGAAAGTGGAGATACGCTTCTATTTTACGTTTATTTTCCTCTATCCAGTTATATAATGATAATGTATTCGTTTCTTAATGGATTTGTTTAAAAATGGCTAAAGACTAATGTAAAATGTCTAACATTATTATAACATATTAGTTATCTTTTGATTTCGAAGGGATACATACATATTTTATTCTATAAGCAATGTATGTCATAATCATCATTAATGAAAGTATGACTTTTTAACACTGTAAAGACTTTGAAACGTCGGGTTAAATAATATAAGGAGTAAATCGCGTTTAAAACCCGAACTTTAATTTCTACATGCTTACTACTGCCATAAAATCAAACACAAGAAAATGCTAAATCATTAGTTATTATTCTAACCAATATTCAATTGAAGAATGTAATTTGTTATCTATTAAGTATATCATAAACAAATAAAGTTACAATATACATTAAAACGTTCTTTTAATATCTATAATAATATATTGTGAACAATTTTATAATTATATTTTGATATTTCAAATCTACGCGTACGTTCAACGGAAATTTTCACCTAACGAACGCCTGTAACGCCCAGATTTAAATTGATTTTTTTGTTCATTTATTTTTTGGAAATACAACACAGGTTAACTATATTACAATAATATATTCAATTTAACAATTAGTCGATTAAGGATTACAACACATTTAATGAATTCACACAAAATAATGCGTTTCACACGTTCGTTGCTAGCAGACTTGTGCAGTGTTAAATCGGTCAACAACCAACCCCCAGGGAAAAGAATCGAACTGCGGAACCGAGGACGAATTTGAAGCAGCTGAAATTGAATGGCTGTAAACTGATCGAATTTCAATAAAGCGACGAATGAGAGAGCTAACGAGCTGGCGTTGTTAAAAAGACCCATCCAATTATCGTGGTGGGAGGCCGAGTGATTACGTCAAGGTTGGTAGTCATATTGGCAGTGTGCGTGTGGTATTTATACTTGAGTGTGTAATAAAGAAATACCTATCAATATTTTTTGCTACTTATATACTTTTGCCCGCAGATTTGCGCGTAAATTCGAAGTAAACCCCCTTTCATATCGTGAAGATTTCCTGCTATCTTTAAAATATCACATCACATTAGAAATTTAAAAAATAACAGTATTTCGACATTACTTAATGGATATTATTTTAGATATGAATTTTACTCTTGGACCTCTCTATCTATTAAAAAAAAAAATCAAAATCTGTTGCGTAATTAAAGATCTAAGCATACAGACATACACATTACATAGACGGGGAAAAGGGACTTTATTTTTACTTGGTAGTGGCACGAAGCTTTATATATCTTTTCTTCGAGCATAAGCCGCTAAAGCGATTTGGATGAATTTTATTGCAAAAATTGTACGTGACCCTTGGGTCAAAAATTTGCATTTGTTCCACTATTTAATTGAAGATTTCAATTTGCTCTTAAGCAATCAAAATCGACATATAAGACAATAAAATGCACGATTATTTTTAAATCTTTTTAAATTTATAATTTATATATTCGCCCGTGCATTCAAAAGATAGGCAGTACTGACTCTTCTCGGATAGAATCCGTTATCATTGGATTTCCGTGATAAAAGTATCCTGTATTTTTCTGGTTCCAACCTAGCTTTTTTACCAAATTTCATACAAATCGGTTCAGTGATTTAGGTGTAAATAAGAGACAGACTGACTAGGTAACTGTGCATTTATAATAGTTGGGATTGAAATAAAATCGTAAATTCTGGAAACAATGACTCGTTAATGTGTGCGGTGTTTAATGCTGATTTTGTTTGGACAATTATGTCGTTTGTGGGAGCGGCTTAATGTTAAAATCAAATTATCTCGTCTACGTTTGTACATAAAACATATACCTAACTAGCTGCGCCCCGCGGTTGCACCCGCGTACGTCCACATTCCGTAGGAATATCGGGATAAAAGTTGCCTATATGTTATTCCAGTTGTCCAGCTATCTACGTACCAAATTTCATTGCAATCGGTTCTGTAGTTTTTGCGTGAAAAAGCAACAAATACACACGGATCCTTACAAACTTTCGCATTTATAATATTAGTAGGAGAGTAAGTATTGCCTAGCAATATGATCCAAATCTATGGAAATGTGTGTAATTTTTCAACTCTATAAAAAAAGTCATCGACATTGGGAGTGGCTACATATTGTCAAATGGGGCGAAATGACAGCATGTTATACATAAAATTCTGAACGCCTATTCGTTACTGAACTCCCCCGAAACAGCTGGACCGATTCTTATGAAATTTTGTGTGCATATTCGGTATGTCTGAGAATCGGCCAACATCTATTTCACACCCCTAAATGATAAGAATAAGGCAGAACAGCGTTTGCTGGGTCAGCTAGTTTTCCTATAAATCACAAAAAGAATGAATAATCGTTTGAAAGCTCACGAATCAAGTAACAAAACCAAGAAAAAAATGCAATCGATTGAGATCCCTTTTCTAAATGTCGGTTAAAACACGTTAATCCCCTTTCAAGGTTCTATATCGTATAATTCACGCTTAGATAGCAGTGAATATAAAAAAATGCGTTTGACCTTACATTGAAATGCCATGAAAATGCTAATGGCTTCCATTCCCAGCACCTGAAGGTGAGAGGTGTAGATAAATGTCAAATGAAACAGTGAAAAACACATATTATACTTCTACAAATATGTATTCATACTCCTCAACAATCACAGTGCATCATATTCATTATAACTTGAATCTTACTTCCTATCCTACTAATATTATAAATGCGAAAGTTGGTAAGGAGATGTGTGCGTTTGTTGCTCTTTCACGCAAAAACTACTGAAACGATTGCAATGAAATTTGGTACGTAGACAGCTGGACAACTGTAATAACATATAGGCAACTTTTTATCCTGATATTCCAACGGGATACGAACTTACGCGGGTGAAGCTAGTTAATTATAAGGAGACAAACCCTGTTCTAAGAAGCCAAAGTGTAAAATCTTAATAAATAGACTATGTAAACATAAGTACCTAACGTTTGAACATTATTACAGCAATGAGGCTTCCTACATTCATGAGCACATTGATTAGATACCAAGTAATTAATGTGCCTAATAATAACTGCCCTTTAATAACCATGTAAGGATTATGCTTACATGGTTATTAAAGCATAATATTATTTTAACGTCTCTACAAAAACAATTGTTAATTATATTACTCATTACTTGGTATACCTATGCGATAATATTTGTTTTGTTATTCTTCCAGTAAGTAGCAGCATTGTTGTCTATTTTGCATTAAAACGATAGTTTTAAAACGTAAATGTTATTATCATTTAAACGTAAACCATTTAACGATTTTTTATCATTTAACCCGACGTTTCGATAATATAATAAATAAATAATAATAAGTTGAAAATCCGTTGGTCTAAAATTCTATAACACTGACGTAAAATCGAACACACAACTACTATGACTGCAACCAACCAACGATTTGCGAACCAGTGCTTGACCATGATGGATTATGGCCTGAACCCTCATAGGAGGTCTGCTTGCAGTGGAAACATCTTATACGGACTGATGATGATGACACTGGTAATAGAAATGTCATCGCTTGTATGCCTGATTTAATTACAGACACTAAACTTAAATTTTTTTATTATTTTTTTTTTCTATGTCGCCGTCGGCAATAGAGCTAGTGGGTCGGCTGATGGAAAGCGCTACCATCGCCCATGAACATTTGGAGAGGCGTAAGATCGTTGCAGACTATACGCCTCTACAAATGGATTGCCGACTTTGAATTGGAAAGGGATTGAGAAAGGATTGACGAGAGGAGTAAAGGAAAGGAATGGAAAGGGTAAGAAAAAGGATATGGGCCTCCGGCTTCCCCACTCACCAAACGAAACACAGCAGTATGCTATTTCACGTCGGTCTTCTGTGGGGGTGTGGTACTACCCCGGTGCGAGCTGGCCTATTCGTGCCGAAGCATGCTAGACTACCACAATAAAAAAAATTATACGATAGCTGTTCAGTTGAACAAGGAATTCAAGGGAATAAACAAGCGCAATATGAAAAAAACATGATGCATCTTAATAGTCAAAATATAAAATGACAGATTTAAACTACTTAGAGTAATAAATAGTAAAGTATTCAATATCCATTCCCAAAGACCAAAAACTTGGAAAAGTAGCTCTTTATACTCTAAGTACGGAACCAATTTATAACCCAAATGAAGTTACAGCGCTGGAGTATTCGCCGAGTGTAATAATAAGCCTTAAAGCTCACATTTCAGTCGTACCCATAAGTTATGTGGAGCTTCCTTAAGCTATTTAGGGCGGTCGCACACTAGAGCACTTTTAATAAAATTGTTGTTATTTTTGGCGAGGGAATTAAATTTCAAATTAGAGATTTTAAATTACTGATTACAAATAATTTGTAATTGTTAATATTCTATCAAAAGCGTATTTTTGTGCAACTTATGTTGAGAGAATGTTTCAAATATACATATAATTATATTTTTTTTATATTAGTCTTAAATTAAGTGCATGTAATAAACATTGAAGTATGGCGTAATACAAATGCTTGTATTGTAGTATTAAAACATATTTTCGTAAAGTTCATAAACAGTACTTTTAACAGACAATGCTATAATTATAATAGTTATGCTTGAACATACGCACACAACGGATTTTTATTTGTTTCTTTATGAACAAATTTAATCCCTATAAAAGAAATTCCCTCATAGATCAGCAGTACTACAATCTACATAGCGAAACGTCTTTTGTTACGTAAGGTTGCGCAACTATCGCTAAACCTAGCCAAGTTCTCGAGCGACCTTTCCATCCACTGGTATATCTGTTGGGTACAATACTGCACATTCCGAAGTGAGAAACTAAACAATTAAATGGGACCTAGTTTATGAATACGTATGAATTCCAATACACGTTCGTTTCGTACCGCGGCAGCTTAATTTAGCGCTCTCGAGAAATTAGAGGGGAACTTGCACAATTATTGTAAAGACATAATTCGGGCTAATTGAAAACATATTTAACCAAGTGTTAAACTCACTTCGCATGTTCGTTTGAACGCAGTTCTTTGTTTTGCCGCGTTCGTTTGGAAGAGTCGGTCGTAGAAAATTCGTCAGCGAGTGTGGTTACGCTGGAGATGACGTCATTGGGTTTTCATTTACATATTTATGTGTGAAGAACAGAAAACAGATGGCACGGGTGTTGTTTGTACGGTTTTAAATTAATTAAAGGGATGATGATGTAGGAGGAGTGTTTAATATATTTACTGCGTAAATTATATTTTTGTGTGCTCGTCATAAATGACAATTAAGATTATATGGTCGGTGAATATAGACGGGTATTTTTGTTTTATGTTCCGAATACAAACACTTTATGCTGAGTTTAAATTATTTAACATTATTAGACACCAGTCGTTTTAATATGACTGATAAGATCGTTTTAGAAAGAAAGAAAGAAATAAATTTAGTGTCTATAAAACAGCACCGCACATACAAAAAAAAAAAAATAGGTAAAAAAAAAAATGGTTGCCTGTGAAGTCGGTTTTACGGGCGAAGATTTTACGTGACAACGTCTTTTTCTCGGTAGAATATTTATTGATATGAATATTATTAAATTGCACAATAGGAACAAGGAATTGAATGAAAATGAGAATTGCACAAATTTTAACTATAGAAAATATTATTTGTTTACTAAAAAGACAGAGACAGAGACACAAGCACGCGCCGATTCAATTCTCTAGTGCTGCGCGCGCGGCGGACCGATCATAGTTCGGTGACTCATCGTAACGTTACCGGGCGTTACACTTTTTCATAAGTGCCTCCGAGCCGCAACCTAATTTAAGACGTTGTCACGTCAAAAAAAATCTATAAATAAATTTACAACTAATAAAAAAAGAAAAGAAAGTATAATAGTACACTGTGCGGCTTGTTAATTTTTAATATGAATAGCAGCGTCGAGCCTTGACTCTTATAAGTCTATTTTGATGACTAAAGCCAAATGCACGTTACTTACCAACAACAGTGAGGTTATATCTGAAGCTGGTGGTCTGCGTGTTACGGAAGTCTATTCGACACCTGTACACTCCCTCGTCGCGGCGCTTCACGTCCCTCACGAGGAGGGAAGCGGGGGAGGGGGACGTGGAGAAGTGCGCGCGAGGCCCGAACACTTCTGGCGCTGACCAGTGCCGCGCTTCGGATAGGTGCTTGCCGCGGACGTCGAAACTGCAAGAGAAGTCAACAAATCAGGCTCACATTCGAGTTTTGTGCGTCAATGAGTATAATAAATAGGGAATAGAGTAAAAGTCGCTTAGGGTACAAGGTCGACACAGAGAGTATTTGGCGATACGTTAATGGTTAAATTATCAATGCCGCAAGAGTAGACAATAAATCAGGAAACAAAGCTTGGATATTCGAGTGTTATGGACCTATATTAATAAGGCATGGAGCAAAAGTCCCATATGTGACGTTTATACTTAAATTATAGATTATATTACGATTAAAACAGCAAAAAATATGACGTTTCTCATAACCAAATGAAATAAATTTCTAATCATCATCATCATCAGCCCATATATGTTCCCACTGCTGGGACACAGGCCTCCTATGAGGGTTCAGGCCATAATCCACCACGCTGGCCAAGTGCGGGTTGGCAGATGTCACATGTCGTCGAACTTTTAATTCTCGGACATGCCGGTTTCCTCACGATGTTTTCCTTCACCGTTTAAGCAGTGGTGATGTTATCCACAGGCGCAGATAAATTGAAAAATCAATTTATTTCCTGCACGCTCGCCCGGTCTCGAACCCCGACTTATCGATTTTGAAGTCCGAGGTTCTCACCACTGAGCCACCACTGCTTTTTTTCTAATTTTAAATTTCTAATAAGTGTAATGTATAGGTAAAGAAAAGGTAACGATAATGACTTTGAAGAAACATCATTTAAATACAACAAAAATTTAGAATAGTGTAGCAGCTGTTCAAGGTTTAACACCTGATACCGATAAATTGGCGGATTCATATTTCTAACTATGGAAAAGGTCAGTGTCGGACAGTTCGTCGAAATCCTAATTTGCGGATTTACTCTTTTAAATCTTCACATTTCAACCAAATTTAAATTTAATTTTTGTGAGAATACAACCATGGAGATTCATTAATATTTTATTAAAATGCAACATGAAAATAATTCATTTATGCTTACAGATTACAGGCAAATCTTAATTGAAATGCCTTCAAATATCTAAAGCAGCTAGGCCACTAAAAACCCAAGCATCTAACGTAATTCTCTAATAACTGTCATACAAACGTACTTTTAAAACAATAGAACGATTTAAAAATAACTAATAGTGGCTACATGCTCATGCTTATATAGCCGCCCGGATAGACCCATGACAAAATATAAGCATATTTTATTGTATACGTTAGAATATGTAAAATCAATAGTATTTAGAGTTTATACATTACATACAAAATTACATCACTAACTTTTTTTATTGGTTTATATTGCGAATTTTGTTAAGTACCTTTATGTTCCATTCACGAAACAAAATATTTTAATAACATTGAAGATGGATTTGAATTGATACTTCATTTTGTTTTACACAAAAAATGTATGACCAAAAAACCCTTTTAATGTAGGTAAATAGATTTGGTTACTAATAAAGATGAGGTAAATTATCATTAATATTCATAACCAAGTATTGTATTTCTTTAAAAATATAAATAAATATAGTTTTCATTTCAATATTCATAGCCATTGAAGCCTCTGCCGCGAAACGATTAATAAATAATACAAACAATCGACATAAAAATTTATTGATATCGTAAATTGAAAATGCATAAAAATTCAACTCACAGTTTTGTATTGAAATGTGCTTGAAATTCATTGAATATTTTACTCCAATTTGTAGCGAAAGAAAGTGTTCGTAATTTACTATAATCAAAGTTTATTTAAAATACGTACATAGTGATTTTTAACACAAAGAAAATATCCATTTTGTATAAAACTTTCTTTTTAAAAAAATTAGGTACGTATTCATTTTAATAATTTGGTAATTATCAAACGAATAGCTTAAAGGCTTAGACATAAAGCGTGACATGTCAATACCATGGAAAATGAATTATTTTATCTAAAAAGCAACCAAAACCGTATACGTAACCGTATAAACTTACTTCATTTCATATTTTACAGATTACGTGAAACCAAGTAAAAGTGGTTAAAAAGATAAAAAGATGCCCTTAAAATAAAATATTAGACGGTCATTCAACTTTCGAATTTTTTTGCAAAGAACATAAACTAAACTAATCTAGACTTATTTATATTTCAAAGTTCTTCAACGGATAAATTATGGAATTAATTTTTAAATTGAATATACGGAGTATATATTGGAGTACTTTTTTGAGGGACTTCATAGGGCCGTTGCGTACAGTCGTATGTATAGATAATATATATTCAATTCTGAACTGTATTCCCAAATGCTAAGGAGGAAAGTTGAAAAATGAGTGATGTCCTCGGGGACGTTAAAACTGTGATAGAGTAGCCGCGCGTGACTTTTGTCACCTTGGAAATTTCACGGTAATCTTTAAGGAAGGATTGCAAAACTGTTCGGATAATGCATTTTTGAATGTGAAATCATTAAGAAGTTATTCGGAAACTCTGGATATTAATACTTGTCTGTGTAATTTTTAGTTTTATAGCATTGAAATACTTAATAAATAAGAAATTTTGAAGGAATAGAACAAATTTGATCGTGAGGCGGGATTCGGACTAAGATGTCTCAGTGTTTCAATACTTTCAAGTGTTGGAATAATTTTAATTATTTATTACGTTATACTTACTTACTTATAAATTTATATATCTTTCAGTATATTTTTCAGTATGCCAACATTCAAACCCTATGAGATTACAAAGGCGTATCATAACCTACTGAGATTACAAAGGCGAAAGTGTGTTTATTTGTTTGTATGCCTTTGTTTTTGGTCGCAATTGAGTGATCTCTCGGTATGATGTTTGCTTGGAGATAGGTAACAATATCGTCATTCAAATCCATGTGAATTTACATTGACCGGAAAGCTAGTTACAAACTTAAGTAAGGTAAGTTTTAAGTTACCGAAAAGCTTATAAATGCATGTGAATGCGATTTAGCATGAAATTATTAACTGAATATTTTTTAATTCTCACGTACGAACTTTCATTCTTAACGTTTTTTTATAATCAAATCTTATTTAACACAAATAATTACCGTTCACAGCAATACAACTTCGCCAGCACATACGTAAACAAGCTGTTTTCCGCCCCATATCACTCATAAGCTACCGCCTAATTCCCAATACAGCCATGTTGTTTGTATCGCTTATTTTCATCACGTATTCGCGAGACCCCACTCTGTCAGATGGAAAACGATGACACTCGCCAGTCCTTTGTCAATTTACCACTATCCCGTCTTTAGCATTTCGCACACGCCCCTACTCCTTATCATACAAGGAGCGTGTATTCGTAATGTTTGGTTTGAGCGTGGTGCTAATGGAAGCTAAGCGTTGTTCTTGTAACTGTCATATAGTAATAATGTTTTCGAGGGAATAAGTGGTAATAGTTGTAAATACTTACTAAATAACTATTTGTACAAAATTATGAGGAATTTATTGGATATATACTTAGTCTGGCCATAAATACTGTTACACTTAATTATAAAAAAATATTACATTTGAATTTCGAATCTG
>NC_052102.1:1659117-1672664 GCF_012273895.1 Zerene cesonia | reverse complement strand
AGTAATAAATGTTATTTGCAGTTAACAATTTTCTTTTTTCTTTATTACAATATTTATGGCAAGACTAGGTATTTTATCAACATCGTGAAGCAGGTTACATCTGCCCCTGATACCACATGTTGACCACGAATGCTCTGTCAAGAGCGAGATGGCTAAGAAGTAGAATTTTTATCACATTGTGCAACGAATTTAGACGATTAAATGTTCTAAAACAGAAATTTCCATTGTTATGTTATGTACACTTTGTTCATTAGAACGTGTCTAAAAATAAAAAAATGCATTGTTTATACCATTTTACTGACAAATACCAAATAACATAGCGCTTGCATAATAATACAAACGCTAACCGTTCTTATTAATGACATTAACGGGTCTCAAATGTTATCTGTTGTTTGAAAAATTATGAAAATACTTAATTAAAACTAAAACATACGCTACAATGATATTGAATTTGAATGAAATGAATTCAACTAAGTTATTCCACTTCTTGTTGTTCTTATAGACATAAAGAAATGATTTAACTCTGGCGATCTTAATCAAAACAATGAAATAACTGTTTTATCCTTAAAAAGTGTATACGTTTGAATTAAATCTGTCGGTTTCAAGTGGGCCAAACTCTAAAGGATTCGCTTACATACAAACATACAGGTGAAGCTAATAAAACGTGAACAGTAACATTAAAATATTCCTGTTCTATTTGTTAATATCATACCGGCGTGTTGTTTCTGTATTGAAGCACTGTCAAAACATTTCCGAAACGATTCAGCTAAACCCAAAACAAACGTAATTCAAGCTTTTTGTACCATTTCATTTGACGTTTTGACGTTTTTATAAAAATTGTTTATGTTCCGTTCCTATTCCGGCGGGCGGATTTCATAGAGCAAGGTTTATTTGAAATACAGAATGGATTGGCTCGATAATTAGTTGATGGGTATCAGAATAATGTATGGATGTAATTTTTGTGTTTCGTCAGTAAATAGAAGATTTTTGTTTATTGATTTCTACGATATTTTGGAAGTAAAGTTATTAATATAGTAATATAACCTGCATATAAATGTCAAATTTCTTACTTCTAACCTCGATATCAATAGATTGGTAGGTATATAGTATAACATAGTAATATAAGCCTTATCTACTACAGGATAATTAAGACCCCAGGTCCTTCAAATATAGAGCAATATACCAAAACATCAAAAAAGAAAAATATTAAAAACTGACTACCAAAAATTGCACAAATTCCTTTCATAAACAATAGCATCTATATTTTAATTTATAGATTTTAATGGAATCTATATACATTTGAAGAATTAAATATATTTATCACATTATATTCACTGAAATTCCCTTATAAACGCATCACACGAGGTAAAATCCTCGCAAATACCCCCTGTTTACGTCGCTCGTTTATATGTGTCATCCCGTATGACGCCGAAGGCAATGTCCGATGGTATCTTACTGTTGACATGAACCGAATCAATTTTTCAAAAACAATACACTTTTTACTTGACATGTTTATGCTTTGTTCAAAATTATTACTTGTGTCATTGTGCGACAAGGTATGAAACCGCTTATATCACAAAAGATGTGGCCATCTGTACATAATTTGACGCAACAATGACACCTACGCTAAAATAAAAGACATGCTACGTCTACATTGCGTAGAATGTGTAAAAATATTGCATGTTCAAAAGCTTTAAACTAAATATTCGATATTATTTTCAGAACAAAAGCAATCACATAAAATACAAGCTTTATATGAAAATTTAAATCAATTTTTTTTTTGTTGTGGTGAACATTTGCTGGTGAATATTCACCTGAGGGCTACTACATCTTAGCGTGTAGAATTTAACAAAATACGTCATCACTCAGGTATTTATCGATGATTTTAGATCTATAAAGAAGCATTATAAAAATGCAACATTTTATGCACAATAATTTTGTCTACTACTTATGTATTAATTACCAAACGAAATCATGAAAAATCCCAAACATAAATAAAAAAGAAACCACCAATGTAAACGAGTCATCTCTTCAAACAGTCACAACTTCTGTTATTTATTTATTTTAAACACTGTTATACTGTCAGCATAACAGAAATATATATAATAAAACCTATGATAAAATTAACAGCACGGAAGGCGGCTTATCACTTACAAGCGACCCCGTCCAGGCAATATAATATCTTTTATATCAATCTTATCTCTTCAATAATATTTTTTTTCATACGAAGATGTTTGATTCAGTTATATATAGTTATCGAATAAACAGGCTTTGTCTTTAGTCATTTGTAAACTTAGCTCAAAATTAAACATTGTTAACTTGACTTAACATAAATGTCCCAGATAATTACGTTGCTGTTAACACAATTTGATCAGAAACTACTTTAATATTTAAGAATTTTATAACACATCCTTATAAGAGAATAATAAAATTATCAAACAAGATAAGCTCGCAACAGCACCTGCTGTAACCATCGATCTCCGTTCATTATTCCGCAGCGCTTTCGCAGTCACAATTTCTCCATTTTTTAGGGTACTGTATAAAACTATATGATGTAAGAATTTCACATCACTGTAAGCCAGATACATATATATTATATATTATGTGTTTTATTTTGGACTAATAATTTTAAAGATTTTTTTAATGTAGATCCAATTTATTTAATTTTTAATATTATTTTTAATCTATAAAGAATCGCATGCAGCCTGTGTGTAACGAGTAACAGAATAACATAACTAGACTTAAAGCATAATGTATATCATAGTCAACAACAAGATTTGTACAATATTTGGATAAAATTTAACAACATCACCAACTACAAATGCGCTAATTGTAATAATATAAAAGTAACTGTATTCATACAAAAGTGAGTTCGTTTCTTTCTTTGCTTTACGGAGATAGAACATGAACTACTTTTTACTATGAATCTCACTCCCATCAGAATTTGAACACATGCGAAGCCACGTTCGGAACGCTAGCAAAGAAATTAAGAATAGGACGTCGAAAAGACGCAAACATACAGAACTCAGCTACTATATATCACTAGGCACTTGACCGTTTCTATGTTTATAAAAACCGTGCGCAGTTAGGGTTGTCACTTGAATTGCAAATTTAAACATAACGCTCGCTTCTTCCCTTGCGACTGTTTTGGCCGTAACGTTGCCTGTTTTATACTCGCTATTTTCGCCTAGCGTGTGACAATCTTGTATTTTGCTATACATTCGAGCTGTTCTTTGTAGGGACTCATTGAAATCGTGACATGTTATTATAAAAGTTTTGTTATTACGAACATATGAGCGTGAAATACCCTTACTCCTATGCATATTTTGTTCCTTAAAAATATGAATTTATATACGCACATTGTAGACGATATTCTCTTAGTATGAAAATATATAGTGTTCTGAGTGGGATATGTTACTTTATATATCTTTAAATTTCTGGATTTAATTAACGAGTAGTTCCTATATATCAATAAAATGCGTCATGCAAGAACGAATTCAAAGGAAGAACCACCACAAAATATTTAATGTTATGGACGCTGTGGTGGGAGTTATAACATGCACGTACTCTATTCTATAACCCTGTGTATTATATAACGCTGAATTTAACGCATAACCCACTCACACCCGATTATATTAAATTTAGTACAAATTGTTGTCTTAGACAAAAGAAAGGACAAAAATATGTTATACCGAAAATGTCATGAGAACGGAAACTATTTGAGTGAAACCCCGGGACTGATTTATTTATTGAAAGGTTTACAAGAAAATATACATAAAATTTACCATAGCGTGTGTACAATTTTTAGTAGGTAAACGCCGCATGCATAAATATACACTATTAAGTAATTATAAACCAGCTGTTCAACCCGGCTTTACCCGTGGTACATAAATAGCTATGTAACTCATTGAATTTGCAGCTTTCCAATGGTAAAAGATTTTTTAAAATCGGTCCAGTGGTTTATGCGTGTACACTTTACAAGTATAAAAGTTTCCTCTTTTTAATATTAATGAAGATACGTTAATAAGCTACGTTAGTGCATAATAGGGAATACAAATTAAATCTAATTAAAAGTCCTTCTTTGACCGCAAAACGGGCTCAAAGCTAGCTCCTCCATAAAATCAAAAACACGTCGCTCAACAAACAAAACTCGCAACTCCGATAATGCCGCCGCTTCGCACCCTTTGATCTCCGGTTTTCAAAACACAACTGATTGCTAGCGACAGGTTGATCATTATTGACAATCCAGATTGTACATTGTACATAAATTAACGAATTGCTTTGTGAAGAGAGCAGCAGGAGACTATTGTGAATTTGGAATGTAAATGTTGATTTTTATCCTGAATCTATGATAATCAAAGCTATTGTTGTTGTTGTCGGATGTATTTGTTTTGCTGAATAAAAGTCATCAATGGTTCGGTGTTAATTTAGTTATTTCAGTGTGCATCACTACGTTAGTTTGATCTTAATTAATTATTGTATACATGAATGCTTTCATTTATATTATGTTTCAAACTTTATCTCAATTTACAAGCTATACCTAGAAAAATTATGTTTTTGTGCAAATACATTATTTTTCATGAGTTAATGCATTGATCTTAAATTTCAATCATGTTTTTATTTCTTTTTAAGTTTCTTTTAAGGCTGAGAAGAAATAGAGCACTTTAGTTATTTATTCTGTTGACGAGACTTTCTTCAGATTAAATGTTAATATTTGATGGAAGCGCATCGAAATATTGCCTACAAGGATAATTTCTTATATTGCCAACCAGCGTAGCGGCGCTACGTCCACCCGACGTCTAAGGAATAATTTTTAAAATATGTCAAGTAGGTCTTGAGATTCTGCATTCAAACAAACAAACAAACTCTGGGTCTATATATTATAAACAAATAAATACAGATTTAATAGTACTTATAAATTAGATAAAATTATAAATATATCTAACAGCGGATTAAAAATGTAAAACTTAATGAACGTGTAACTTTATGGAAAGAAACAAACAGTCTACACTTATTATAATTACGTTAAAATGTGGCCCCATAATTCATCTACCCTTGTTAAATAGTAAAGAAAAGGAAATATAAGTGAACCATAGTATAACTCATGAGCCTTACTTACTGATAACTGATGTGTTCTATTTGATTCCACGTATCATTTATTGGGCACAAATAATAGCTGGCTAGGATTATAAGGTATTCTGATTTCATTTAAAATACAATCTGTTATAAGTATGAATGCGTCAATTACAACAATATCAATTAATTACAATATAACCATTTAATGGACAATAAACAATATACGCCCACCTTCCTTGAACACCGAAACATATACATCCATAAAACCCAGAAGATACTATTCAATTTAGTTTTTATATCCTAACATTGCATTATAATCATAATCAGTAAATATGGTGTGAGAAACCACGATTTATAACGTTATAGTCACGGCGATACACGGGGCATAATAACCGCTCGAATAACTGTTCATTTCGGACCAACACGTAACTTTGGGATTGGTTTAAGTTAGAGATAGACAGCCGGTTGTACTAAGTGGACAGTTAATAATATATTACATAAAATAAACAGTATTTCAAATAACATTACATAAACATTATTACAACTAAAATATACATTTTGAAACATCGAGTTAAATAAATTATGTAGGTATATTGAAATTTATGGTATAATTTTTAAACAAAGACCCCTGTGCTATGTTAACCTGTGTTACAGGGATCAAACGTCCGTCCATATATTGAGACAGTATGTACATAATACGAGACATACAGTAAATAGCTTTATCTGATTTTTTTATCATTTGCTTGTTTTAAGAATCCTATCCTATTAATATTATAAATGTGAAAGTTTCTGAGGATGAATGTATGTGTATGTGTGTTTGTTACGTTCACGTAAAAACCACTTAACCGAATACAATGAAATTCCATACGTAGGTAGCTGGACAACAGAAATAACACACAGGCAACCTTTTATCCCGATATTCCTACGGGATACGGACTTATGCGGGTGAAACCACGGGGCGCAGCTGGTATGAAATAAAAAGTGTATGTATTTTATGATATTTGTAAATCGCTCCAGCCTTCATTTTGTGCTGTTCGAACTATTATGGTGCTGCTAAATTATGTATGAAATAGCCTTCAATCGATCCCCCCTCGGACCCCATCACAGCTCTAACCAAAGCCATTTAACCTAATGTTCCAATACTTTCGTGGGTTGAACACATCGTGAGGATAACTAGCCATAAAACTATCTGAAATGACAGAAACTTTACTCCAGAGTCTGCGTTCACAAGTGACAAAGCTAAGCCTCGTATTGCTATCGAATTTCTGAGAAACGATACAATTTCATAAAATTGGAGTGTCTATTTCATGTATTTCTTTAGACAGAAAGGCAAAAGGTAAGGTATACATTGCCTATACCAAAAGCTAGAAGTATACTGGTAATGGGGGGCAAATATTAATCTTAATATACCTTAAAAATTAATTCTAAAGAATAACTCTACATCAAGAACTATAACAGCATAATTTATTTAATTAAAAATATCTTAATATTATTAATTATATACCTACTAATATTATAAATCCGAAACTAACTCTTTCTGTCTGTCTGTTACGCTTTCACCCCTAAACCACTGAACCAATTTTGATAAAATTTGGTATGAAGATAGAACTGAACTTGGGAAAGGACATAGGATACTTTTAAGGGTAGAAAGGGTTGAAAGAGGGGATGAAAGTTTGTATGAAAGTTCGTTATTATCAAACCGATTTTGATGAAACTTGGTATGAAGATGGAGCTAAACGTGAGAAATAACAAACCATACTTTTATATGCGAAAATAATATTCCTTACCAATTCGTGATGTAAGCGAATTCTACGCGGGCGATAAGCTAATTGTTGATAATTATAGAGTGAAGATCACACAACATAGATAGGTAAAATATAAGAGGCAATTTAAATGCAAGAGACATTTCACTAACATTAAACCTATTTCGAACCGACCAATTCATAACAGTATTCACGTTCATTCCCTACGATCTAACTATTGAAATTTCACATTAATTATTATTGTGTAGTTCGATAGAAACGAGTTTAAATTTATCAAAAGTTGCTCTTTGAAATAATTTTTGCTACTTTTCTATGTATTATGATTTTAATACATTTTTATACAGTTGTTTGAAATTGAAATTGTTCTGCACATGGCTTTGCTGGTTAAACAAAATATAAGTTTACTAGCTGTTCGCCGCGGCTTCGCCCGTGGTACATATAAAGTCTATATCGCTCAGAGAAATTTTTATGACGAAGAATTTTTGAAATCGGTCCAGAAAGTTTTGCGTGGAGACATTACAAACTAACAAACAAATATTTATTCTTTTAAAATTAGTCTAGTCATTTAATGCATATAAAAATTTGATTCAATTATAAATCATAATTTAAAATCGAATCTAATGTCATAAAGATTTAACTAACACAATGAAGAAAAAAATACAACTGTAAAAGTAAAACTTCAGCAAGTGTTCATTAAAACTTCAATACAAAGTATCCGGGACATACAACACAACTTACACATTTTTCCTTATATAAATTAATAATCAATATAAATATCCACATAACGTTCACCAAAGCCATGTGCATAACAACAGTAAATCCTAATCAAACAGACCGCAACTTCAATCAACGGACAGAAGATCAAGTGACGAAATACAATGCTAATCTCATATAAATTGAATCGCATGAGTGCAATTCGGAACTCAGCACCGGCATGCGGAATACAAGGGGATTCGCCGAATCCTGGGTTTAGGGCAAAAGTTCGCCCAGTTGATTCGCTCAAAGCGATCAGATTTCGTGCGACACTGCAAAACTGTTAGCTTCGTATATTTATGGCCCCTACTATGTTCTTAAGTCGCCTGTTTGAGGCAACTCTTTAATACTTGTAGTGAAGAGTTTTTGACTAATTTTAATCATCAGCATCATCATCATAATCATCAATACACCTCCAATCTCCATAATATATATAAAATCTCAATTATATAACTTTAATAATCAAATTTTAATGATCGATTTTCTGATTACACTAAATGAAAAAAAAAAAAATAATTACAATAAACGTTGGAACGTTGCATAAAATGCATTTTTATAAATTATGTTATACCTATTGGAATCCCACGGTACATAATAGAAGTAATTCAATAATTTTAATGATTTTAAGCGAGGCTCATACATTGTGTTATTTTATACTATCTTTTGCCCGCGGCTTCACACGCGTTAAATTTTGGTGTAGATTTGCTTTATAAGGTTTTTATGTATAACACCTATTAAGATGTTATACATACAAACCTTCCTCTTGAACCACTCTATCTATTAGAAAAAAAACCTATCTATATGAATATAGTTTTAAAGATTTAAGATAAAAAAACTATACATAGGGATAACGTACAAAGAAAGCGACTTTGTTTTATACTCTGTAGTGATAACAATTATTTCCAAGAATATACTAAATCTCTATTTGTATAATGTTTTACTCTATTAATCCCGTCGAAAATTCATTTCAAACAAATTCTTACACATATATGTTACTAGCTGCGCCCCGCGGTTTCACCCGCATAAGTACGTATCCCGTAGGAATATCGGGATAAAAAGTTGTCTATATGTTATTCCAGTTGTCCAGCTATCTACGTACCAAATTTCATTGCAATCGGTTCATTAGTTTTTGCGTGAAAGAGTAACAAACATCCATACATCCATACAAACTTTCACGTTTATAATATTAGTAGGATTCACACGATCCAATTAAAAGTTCGAGCGAGTTACCATAGTACGGGCAAAATGCTTTTGTTATGTGCATGTGCAACGACAAACTGGCTGAAACAAATCTGTATAGAAGTGGGTTATCCCTTCCTGTCTGTTTGTCAGGTATTTGTCGGCGATACCACACGGGTTCGTGTGCATTCACATGTATTTTTCTACTGGCGTTATTTTGTGCAGCGGTGTGATTAAATGAGCATGGTGGGTTAGTGGTTAGGAGGCCGGGCTTAAAACTGAATAGTTGGGAGTTCGATACTAGACGAGCGTGCAAGACATTTTTTTTCAATTGCACATATCACTTAATTCACATCACCATTGCTCAAATCGGTGAAGGGAAATATTGTGAGGAAATCAGCATGTCCTAAAATAAAAAGTTAAATAAGTTACTTGATATACTTATATGATATATATATGACATCTGCCAACCCGCACTTGGCCAGCGTAGCGCATTCTGACATGACTCCTCATAAGAGGCCTGTGTCACTGCAGTCGGAACATAATATATGAGCTGATGATGATGATGGATTTGCTTAATACGAGTGATGATTACACAAATAACCGCGTAGCTTTAGTTTTGATCTTTTATCAATTTTATACCTGTTTGAATATACCAATAAAACAGTCATATCTTGAGCCTATATTTTTATAATTTGTTGTGTGTGTGTGTCAAATACATGATCATAATAATATGAAAGAACAACACGGATGTATTGGTCAGCAACTTTAAATAACCATTACTAAAGGTCAATTTAATAATATCGCGTTATATGCGAAATAGGGGAATACGACGGCCAAGAATAAACATGATATAAATTGCTGATCGTACTGATAGCAGATGTGATTTATTGACATCCCACACAGGTGATTCAAACTCGAATATTTATTCAACAAGACCTCTATTAGAATCCTTATTTTTACCACCGATTCGGAAAGCAGTTCCTACATTAAAAGTCGTGAACACAATTTGTATATATCTTATAAATTTAAATTGTTCATGTGTTAAAAATAAACCAACACAAAACTCAGATAAAAGGATTAGAACTTAGACTGGTGTTGACAATCTTACCCCCTTTTCCATTTAAACCGCTCAAGGAGAACGCATTTTTTGACATATTCTAAATTTAAAAAATCTTTAACAGCATTAAAAAAAAGCATATGGTAAATTTTAAGTTTCGAATCCCTCTTGGTTTATAAGTCAGTCATTGATTAAAATGAGTTTCTACTGTATTTTTGTTGTTTATACTTATTTAAATATCTACATTTACTAGCGCCGGCTACTGTACAGGTGAAAATACGCCAAAGCCATAACTTCGAAACGGCGTTCTACAGTCGGCAGGATATTACATTTGAGATAGCACGCTTTGCAATGCTTTTTTTTTGTATTCCAATAGTGTTTCTCGTTTTATCGAGGAAACTGGAGGACACAGCCGAATGCTGGTTTGAAAATATATTATTTTATAAATATGGCACGTTTTTTAATTGAGTGAAAGTTATTAAGATGGCTTTCATAAAATTCCAAATACTCGTAGTATTCGGAGTTGCATGAAACTTAAAATAACAATTTCAACTGTCAAAAAAATCATTTTTTCTATTTTGGTTCATAAAGAGGTCACATTTTTTTTAACCACAATAAACACTTACCAGAATCATATTTCCCTGAAAGATCTTTATATTCATTATCGTCAAGAATTTCAAACTCAAATAACGTATTTAGTAAATAAACAGGATCCCTGTTTTAAATAATCTATTGTAAAAATGTATACACTGAACTCCAAAAAAAAAAAATCGAGGCCACTTGAATAAAATGACTTACATACGAACATACATCATACTTCATCACCCCCTGTCGCTGCTCCCTTTATATTATGTGGCTTCGGGGAACTGAAGTTTCGAAGATCGTATATTTGATATGTAGATATGTTAATATTTTAAAACTTCGCAATATCCTAGGAAATCCAGAAACGCTATCGAGTGAGGGGTACTGATTTTTATTGAAATATATCAAATAAACAACACGATTTATTGATAGAATCAATTAATTTATCTCAACTCTTATAGAGTACCTAAGGAAATTTATTTCAATCTGAAGATATAAACTAATTATATTATTGTTTTGTCACCGATCATTGATGAGTGTACTAAATTTGAATAAAATCAATTGAATGCGCCAAAATCGAGTCAAAAAGAATCGGTTAAATAAAAAACATATAGGTCAGACGTTTATGACAGATAATCGTGTTAAAAATAAATCGTGCTGCAACCAAAAGGATCAAAGCATCAATATAAAAAGACCGCCTCCTTGGTGCAGTAACGCGTAGGCGTAGAACTGAAGGGTCCTGGATTCAATTCCCTTCTTTGGGACTCACAAAAAGGCGTATCACCTACTTGTTCATAAAGAAAATCTGTCAGTGAAACAGATGTATGTCATCCCGTTAGCCCTGTAACACAATTCATGACAATTCACTCTTATCAATATTATAACTTACAAACCGGTGTTATGAATATATTATTTTGTGATAATAAGGCAGAATGTCGCAATCTGTTGTGTTTTATTTCAAACTTGAGACAATTAAATCAACAAAATAAATTGTTAACTGTATTAATTCCTTAGATTGAATATGGATAACCCACAAAATATTGTATCAATGTCCCAAATCATTAACAATGAGCACGTTCCTCATACATTAAACGCATTACAATCAAGTATAATCCAGCCCGTTTATAAACAACACTAATCCCTAAAAACCAATAAACTAACTAGCATACAATTTAAATTAGCATAATATTGGCGGGATTACCCGACCATATTGAGAGCGGGCCGGGTGACAGAAGCATCGATCGTGGCATAGTTATATGAATTTATTGGTACACACACAATGGTGCAGTGTATTGTTTGTTTGTGTGAGTTTGGACAGTGTTACTGCCAGTTTACGATGGACGTCTGCCTAGTAAATGTTAAAAAATATTTTATCACCTGAGAATAAGATCGATTCCTCGCTATTTACATGAATTCTAACGAGATAATTGTCTAAAAGAAAAAGCGTTTTGCATTTAATTCTATGTAAGGGTTTTCTAAAGTGATATAAACCATTATTGAAATGCAATAAGGATTTCTAAGAAAATCTTATTTTTCAAATGACATTTGATACGAAATTTCCATTCTTCAGTTCAATCATATAACAAACAATTTATATTAATGTGGGAGTCGAGAATGCTTCGGCACGTATTGGGCCAGCTCGCACCGGGGAAGTACACCCCACAGAAGACCGACGTAAAATGCTATTGTGTGTCGTATTGTAAAATCGAAACCAAGCAGGACAGAGTGAATGATTTATTTTATCTATTATCATTCATCAAATAAGTCATCTTCAGTTTTTAGTAAAGTTCTTAAAAAATAGAATTGACCGAGTTATTGGAAAATAAAAATAATGTAACAAGAAAAGGCGAAATAATTTACGGGCGCTTTGAGGTCAGGATGCGAGTCTTTAAGGATAGAAAACAAGATGTCCGATAAAACTATGAATAGTATCGTATCAAAGGGAGGCTTTCCAAAAGAATCATTGTGCGTTTTATTCATTGAAATCTCTTCTTGATCTACGCATAAATCTCGATTTTAATTGGTAATAAAATATATGTACTGTGCAATATATTAATTATTTTCTCCGGTTTTGTAAGAATTTGCCAAATTTATTTGGCAAATATGGACAAACATTCAAACAAACAAACTTTCACATTTATATTAATCACATTAATATCATAAATGTGAAAGTTTGTTTGTTTGAATGTTTGTCCGTCAATCACGCTGAAACTACTGAACGGATTTTGACGAAATATAGTATACAGACAGTACTTGCTGCTGCTTGCTTGAGCTGACTTGGGTGATAGGATATTTTTTATCCCTTGGAATAAAGCAGGAATGTTGATATCCGGGCGGGGCCGGCACTAGCGTCTAGTATCATATAAACACACTGTGTTCAAAACAACTCAAAATACTATATTTCCTAGAATGTCAGTGACAAATTTTAGTTAAGGAGAGGTTTAATATCTAGGTTTATGATAGGACATGAATTCCGAATGAGTCAGGTGCCTTGGAACCAGCTCTTCTTACTAATAATACATATTTGGGAGTTGTATCGACCTCGATCCTGTACCGAATAGCTTTCAAAGATATCATAGTACATTGAAAGCTCTATCATAAAGCGATAGACACCAGTTGTAAAGGGATTCTTGGCTTAAATACCATGCTACATCTATATTACTGCTATAAGGGGGGAAAGTTAGTGAATTTGTGAGTTTGTGACGTTGTATCTTTGGATCTGCTGAACCGATTTCAAAAATTATTTTACCAGTATAAGGTCACGTTATCTGTGAGTACCATAGGTTGTACTTTATGTTGTCTTTAAAGTCAAGCCAGGTGGAGCCGGGACGAGCAGCTAGTACGTTAATAAAACAAAGATAAAAATGTCATATTCATTGTCATTCGTATGTCATTTAAGGGATAGCCTTAAGGCTTGTCCTAGGTTTCGATTAAAAAAAAACACTTAAACGTTTTAATAAAGATCGACTGACCCCTCAACCCTAAACGTAATAGTGTTTATGGCCCCGCGTTTCTATAATTATTATTAATGTGGGAGTCGAGCACGCTTCGGCACAAATTGGGCCAGCTCGCACCAGGGAAGTACCACACCCCCACAGAAGACCGGCGTGAAATAGCATTCTGCTGTGTTTCGT
>NC_052102.1:1564009-1658117 GCF_012273895.1 Zerene cesonia | reverse complement strand
GAATGTTTGTCCGTCAATCACGCTGAAACTACTGAACGGATTTTGACGAAATATAGTATACAGACAGTACTTGCTGCTCTTTGCTTGAGCTGACTTGGGTGATAGGATATTTTTATCCCTTGGAATAAAGCAGGAATGTTGATATCCGGGCGGGGCCGGGACTAGCGTTTAGTATCATATAAATACACAATGTTAAAAACAATTCAAAATATTATATCTCCTAGAATATCAGTGACAAATTTTAGTTAAGGAGAGGTTTAATATCTAAGTTTATGTTAGGACATGAATTTCGAATGAGTCAGGTGCTTTGGACCAACACTTCTTACTAATAATATATATTTGGGAGTTGTATCGACCTCAATCCTGTACCGAATAGCTTTCAAAGATATCATAGTACACTGAAAGCTCTATCATAAAGCGATAGACACCAGTTGTAAAGGGATCCTTAGCTTAAATACCATGCTACATCTATATTACTGCTATAAGGGGGGAAAGTTAGTGAATTTGAGAATTTGTGAGTTTGTGACGTTGTATCTTTGTATCTGCTGAACCGATTTCAAAACTTATTTTACCAGTATAAAGTCACTTTATTTGTGAGTACTTTATGTTGTCTTTAAAGTCAAGCCAGGTGGAGCCGGGACGAGCAGCTAGTACGTGAATAAAACAAAGATAAAAATGTCATATTCATTGCCATCCGTATGTTATTTAAGGGCTAGCCTTAAGGCTTGTCCTAGGTTTCGATTAACAAAAAACACTTTAACGTTTTAATAAAGATCGACTGACCCCTCAACCCAAAACGTAATAGTGTTTATGGCCCCGCGTTTCTTTAATTATTATTAATGTGGGAGTCGAGCACGCTTCGGCACGAGTTGGGCCAGCTTGGGGAAATACCACACCCCTACAGAAAAACGGCGTGAAATAATAGCATGTTATTGTGTTTCGTACGGTGTGGGGGAGCCGGAAGCCTATATCCTTTTCTTTACCCTTTCCTTTATTCCTCTCGTCAATCTTTTCCGTTGCCGACTATGACATAAAAATTAAGTATTAAGAACAGGCTTAAAACTTTATGTTACAACGATAATATTACCTTGCGCTCTTTATATAAGCGAGATATCGATAAACCGCAATTACAAAACAAACGAAAATAAAAACGAATCTTTATTAAAATCTCCACGTATTGCATGTTCTATCCGACCTTCATCGTTCAAGTAACATTACCCAGCAATGGCATAAAAATGAGCGTTAATTTCCCTAAGTCTTAAATTTATTAGACCATTCATAAAGGTAGAAATTAAGAGCTCACGGTTTTTCCGCAATATTTTGAAATTTCACCTCATCAAGGGTGCACGCAATTTCCAGATACATTAAAAATAATGAATTTTCACATTAGCTCTATATATAACATATAAAGACACAGAAGATATAACAGAAAGGTAAACAATGGCTTTACCCAATATTGTGTCTCGTTAAAATGTCTCGTAATAATGACCAAAATTAAGAGAATAACAAATCAACATTACAAAATGCGATATTGATATTATGTTTATCACGTTAAATGAAATAGTACAATTGTATATTAAGGACAAAGAGGTTTAACATATATTAATCTTCTAGTTCTAATTGACACTTCGCCTTTCATTGTCGTTAAACATTTAAGAATGGAGATACTAAGGGTGAGATCCTGGTGCGTTCCATTGGAGATCCCGTGACCTCCCTGCTATTATTCTTTGAGTTTGGCCACCGAGGACGTTTTAGTGGGTAGAAATCCCACATGCTCTACTTTTCCCCCAAAGATAAAGTATCTTTTGAAGATTTCCTCCTCGATAAAAAAAATAATAAAAAAAAAATAAGAATGAAGATAGCAACTTCATAGATATAAATTATTCGCACGACAATCCATAAGGACTTAATCTCCACACAAATCTACAAACCGTATAATTAACTGTATGTAAAATATCAATGAACAATGCCTTATTGCGTAACCCTCGTGTCTAATGGTACGTGTAATGAAAAGGTAAATAATACAGCAATTTGTTAGAACCGCTATTAGAATGGATTTATTTTTATCACGTGAACGCTTTAAGCTGATTCGCCACGAGGCTACTTTTGTATAGTATTGGCAGTATTTACATAGACGTTTCGGGCGTTTTTTGTAGATACTTTTCGGCCCTGGAGGCTAACACGTGGTGGGAATTTTTAAATATTTTACTTTAATGTAAAAAGCGTCCTCGTATATTCGAGAAGAAGTTAAAGAATCAATAAAGACATCACATTAAAGAACCCATATGTTTGTTAACCTTACCGTGCGTTTAACAAATTTTGCGAATCCACTAGACAGAGCATATAGTCGAGGACCACAATTGCCTCGAAACTCCTGCCAAATCTTACACAGCAAATAGTTCTGGATCTACCATACCGTCAAAACATTTAAACCATAGCAAGGTGTGGAATGGACTCTAAAAGGGAAAACGCAGCGTGGCCATCCTTTGCAATATTGGCGATGATCAGTGGCGCTAGAAGCTAGGGCGATTGAGTTGATCTGGGCGGAATAGAACAGTGCTATGTAATACCAAAAGCTAGGTGACGAACTGTAAACGCTGTCTGTCCCTCAAAGGAGCCATAAGAAATTAAGTCAAGTAAAATCACTAGCCCATATTTCTAGATTGATGCATACTTGTATAAAAAAGTACTTTTTCTTTTTTTAAATTTGATTCAAATATTTTTTTAAATTTGATTCAACTAGCTCATGTCACAAATCATTAACGACTTCATTAAATAGCAATTGTTTATTTGAATAAAATGTTTAAAAAATAATATCCTTTATAAAAGTTTGTTCGTGTAAGCCGCGCCTAATTCGGTCTTTTATAAAGCTTGCAATTAACTGAGCATCATTCTTTGTTTGTAGCATGTTTTGGATTATCTATTATCGAGTACGGTTACTGAGAATTAAGGGAAGGTTATTTAGGAGGCTATTGTTGGACTTTATTTAAATGATACTTATTTGTGTTAGTTATTTGTATACTGTTCTTATTCGAAGGTAATGTAAGTTCAGATTAATTTCTTTCTATTGTAATATATTTCGAAGAAGTTTGGCTTATTGATTAAGTGTTTTTTAACTGATGTTGTATTAATCAGTCATTTATAAGAAAATTTATTACTTTTTTTCCTTTGCTGTGGAGAGCACATATACTCATAATATATGGTGCCTAAATGAATGTCAATTTTTTAAATTATATTACAAATTGTAAAGGAAATGTTTTTTGATTCCACACAAAATACAACCGCCTCGATTGACACATCTATTCTATTCATACTTATAGATTTGTAATATTAGTATTCCGAGACTATTTCCTTTGATGAAACTCTCGCAAAGAACATGTTTTGTTTCCACTAAAATAATCTCAAACCGTAGCAAAAGTTTGCCTGAACATATTAAAATGTCACATCAGAACTCACATCAAAGCGAACGAAATTTCATCCTAAAAAAGTGCATTAAAATCACGGAAATCGAGACATAATTCAAGCCGCGAAACCGCAACGTGACAGAAAAATCCGGCGCGTCTTTCCGTCACGTAGTGCACGCATGCATCCCTCGTCACGCATGCGTGCACACCGGCCATGCATACATGCATCCCGCTCGCATATTAAAGCGCATATTCGGATACTTCATACTTCGCATGTGAAGTTGCATTTTATATGAAATGTTAATATTATTCGCTTTGGGATTTGTTGACGACTTTTAGTGTCTAGCTTAGTTCTTTCCTAGGAAGAGATGGCTGTCTAGCGATATAGCCTTTTGCTAGTTTTTTAAATGTATTGTTTAACTTTCATGTCCAAGAATTTTCATATCATTACAATATCTACTCGATTACTTTAGACTTGAGAATTTAATAGGTTTTCTATGATTTATACAATTGATTTGAATTGAGACTTTATTCGAATTCCATTTCACGATTCTTTCATAACAACGGACGAAAAAAAAAATTACTAATCAAATCTTTTTTTACTCATGCTTAGCTTGTATTCATGATATTATATTATTTAACAGACACATTGTGCTACAAATTGCGTGCTGTCTAAAAATCATAAATCGTTCGACGTTTATGACAATTTACATCGATCATGGAAACCCAAAAGGCCATGCCACAAAAAATTGCAAATTCCAAATTGTATATAGAATAATGATATGTAAATGGGTTTTTTTGCTGCAATAATTGGAGTGAAATACATTGAAGTACCGAAATTGTATTTATGAGTCGAAAACTAATTTAAACAGTCAACCGCAACTCAAGGATTGTTAGTTCGTAACTTACTATTGTCTTATTTTCACCACAATTTAAAACAATTTCATATAAGTTGTAACGAGAAATCTTAAATCTGGGAAATTCACGTCTTTCACTACGTGTAACTTCATCCACACGCTACGGGGCTCTGTTGCTGAATTCTTGTTTAAGTTTTTTAATAAAGTATTTTATTTTTCTAGTAACGCCTTAAATTTATATAAAATGTAGCAACTGGCTAAAAACAGCGTTAATATATAAATTTGAAATATTTTCGAGTTTAATCTGCTACCTGTACGAGGGGAAATCGGTTTAGTACAAAAATGTTTAACGGGCATTACTACAACGAATACAATTGTACTGGACAGAAAATTTATTAGCAATGCAATATGCATTTAATTGTTATATGCATTTATTATTCACTTTTAATTTTATACAACAAACATTCGGCCCACAGCCTTCCTGCCTCGTCAGAGGAAATTTCCAGGAATAAGACGTTTCACCGCGGTATATTTAGCTTATATCACTTTCTAACCTACACTAACCAGACCCAAAAATTTATATTGTTAAATCGCTCTTTTGCGACGGGCACGGAAGAAAAAGGGAAACAAACACAGCTTAGAATTTATTAATCTATATATATAAAATTCTCGTGTCACAGTTTTCGTTGCCATACTCCTCCGAAACGGCTTGACCGATTCCTCTGAAATTTGGTAAGCATATTGGGTAGGTCTGAGAATCGGCCAACATCTATTTTTCATACCCCTAAATGATAAGAGTAAGGCAGAACAGCGTTTGCCGGGTGCAGCTAGTTTAAGTATATATGCTTAAATTAACTGCTATAGCAGACAATCGGTTGGTCAAAGAAATTCATCACGTAATTCGTTTCACGCAGCACAAATCATTATGAATTTAGAATCAGTGTCACCACTGTGCATTATATATCATTTCTTGCCACGCACGTGTAAAGCGTGCCACAAACTTTCGGTATTATGTCAGCAATTATAATATTAAAGGGTGTTTGCTCTAGTTACGAACAAAATTTCATAACGCGTTGCCAAGAGCTAGTGGATAATCTCGGCTGGAAGTTTTAATAACCGTTTTATAAGTAACAGCTAAAGTTTATAAAGGCGATTGTATATATTATGTTGAATGTGCGAATCGTTGTATGTATTAAACTCTTCGGATAATTATGGAGGTTTACACTCAAATCTCTTCTCTAAAAAGAAATAGTCAAAAACTTTGAATATGCGCTGGCCTAACATCAAATACATAGTAATTATGCCCATGTAAGTAATCGTAATGAACATAAGACTCGACCGACCTTTACGTGTACAATATAAACTTTAGTGTCTCTGTTTTCTAACTGCAATAATTATAAGATAAAAAAATGAATTTTGCAAATTATTACGCAAACAAAACTGCTGTCAAGCGTAAATCATCACAAAGACAGCCGCATTATATATATGAATATGATCACAAATAAATACATTTCTAAAGAATCAATAACAAACGACTCAGACACAGTAAATCGTTTAATAGAATACAAAGTCCATCTAGCGATTAGATGAGCTATATTCATTGTAAAATTCAGACCAAATACACGTGAAACATTTGCAGCACAACCAAGACAAACAACGAGGGACGAAAACGCCAACCTCCATTATACAAATTAATTAATGTTGCCTACAGTTGTCTAAATCCAGGCGCGTGTGAGACGTTAGAACGAAATCCTAAGTTTTGTAGACTTTAAGTTGAACGCCGTCGTCCTCGTTGATATAAACAAATGATGTATTTGCAGTTGAAATTTTCCGTTGGCGTTGTTATGTTTAAATAGTTTGTTTTATGCGCTCTTTATGTGTTTGGATTTAATAGGAAGAAAGAAGGGTGGGATTAGTTTCCTGCTATTTATATGACAAATTTCTACACTATATTGATGTGTGATACACTAGACTTAATCGCAAAAAAATTATGTGTACAAAACATTCATTGAATTTTACACGTAATTTCGTGGCAGTAATGTTAAAAGTCAATTATATCACTCATTAAACTTATTAATTGTCTTGAGCTGTCAGAATATTTTTGATGAAATCACACAGAATGCACCAGCTTTCAAATAAGACAATCATCAAAATCCTGGTTCACCCCGTCGAAATAGCTGAAGTAACAAACATAAAAATTCATTGGTTTAGAACATCCTCCTTTTTTGAATTGAGTTAAAAACTCTGCCTAATACACGCGTCGGCTTAGACAGGTTACTTAGGACAATTTTTGAACGTGATCGTTAGTCGAAATGTTTATTGCACCTCAATACTACACTGTCATAATTATTATAATACTAGCTGCGCCCCGCGGTTAAGTCCGTATCCCGTAGGAATATCGGGATAAAGAGTGGCCTTTATGATATTCCAATTTTTCAGCTATCTACTCACCAAATTTCATTGCAACCTGTTAAGTAGTTTTTGCGTGAAAGAGCAACAAACAGACTCACATCCTTACAAACTTAGTAGTAGGATGATACCCAGGTAAACGTATAGCGTCTGTAATAAAACTTTTAAAATTCCAATTTTGATCGTTAATTAAGAGACAAGGGAAATAGGAATTTATTTGTATAAATAGATGAATAGATGGGCAATTATACTAAATGACCCGGTAACTTCCTACCAATTATTCTATTATGAGTCCATATTCCTCTGGGACTCTCCTAATTACACCCTTTATACAAGGCTGACCTATATTGATGCAAATAAGATACATGTGTCTATTCACGTAACGGAAGTTTTCAAGTGATTTTTAATGAATTATGGATAATTTTAATAAATGAGTCAGAACAAATACACAGTCGAATTATAACCTCCTCAATTTTTAAAGTCAGTTTTGATAGGGCATACAAAGATAATCGACTCAGCAAGTATGAAGATCAGCAACCAACAATATACACATCTCGACAATAGTCCTCACAATAAACCATAACAATAATCGAAGCCTTCATATCAAAGGCAATCCAGTCCCAATTTAATACGGTAGCAATAATATTAAAATAAGGCCCGTTTCAATGGAGTATTATAAAGTGAGCACAGATAAGACGAAACATCTCGACCATTAAGACAGTTCGGTAATACTAAGGGTGTATAAATCACAAACTTCTGTCCCATTTATCGGCGCAATAAACTGCTTTACGAGGCCGCTAATAGAGCCCGCTGTATGCCGCACACGTTTTGATGTTTTGGGATATTTTAGTGTCTACAAATAGGGTACTTTTTGGGATCTCAAGAGATATATTCGTTTGGTATAGACATTTGCTTTTTGTCTGTTTGTGTGACGTATAATAAGCAACAGACATAATACACAAGGTGGTCTTATAGCTATTGGAATTCAATTTTAGTTTTTCGGCAAGGTATATATATCAAAAAAAAAAATTAACTCTAATTTAATTTACACTGCAATATTGCGTAAATAATAATTTATCCTAAATATTAAAAATGAAACAATGTCCATTCATTTCTAATAACTGCTTCTTCGAATTAGAAGTCAAATATTCTGATAAAAATAAGTGTGATTTTTTCACAAACATGATATTTATATACATATCGACATCAAATGCAAAAATTTGATACATTTATATACTTATTTTTAGAAATTAAAGACTTTTAAACGGATCTTAAACGCGATGGGAATTTCGCCTTAAAAATCAAAATCGCGTTAAAATCCGTTTAAAAGTCTTTCATTTCTAAATGTATAATACTTGCGCAAAATCAAACACAGGAAAATACTACATTTCTGTACTGTTGGTTCACGATATATATTAATGGCATTAGATGAAAAGTAAACTATGTTCTCTCTGCCCTATATCTCACTTTTTTTTTTTTTTTTTTTTATTTCATGATCGGGAAGCGCTTGACCACGATCTCGCCTGATGGTAAGCTGAGATGTGGTCTAAGATGGAGCGCGCTTCTGATAATTAGTTACAAGTCTTGAGCTCAAATTAACAAGAGCAACCGTGATTTTGGATAAATTTCATAGCTTTTTGTAGTTTCTTATTTAATTATTATTTGAAATGTGCGGTGTTCCTGGGCAAACAAATAGGCAATTATATTTGGAAGATCGCTTTTGTAACGTCTTAATGTGTAGTTAATAGATATATACTGGCAACTGACAAAAATTGTGCTTTAAGGAGGTTGACAAAGTTTTGTGCCTAAATTGTCTTCCTATTTTTTTAGGTTTCATAAACAAGGGGTAAAACGTATGACTAAGACTTCCCTGTCCGTCTGTCATTGCTATCTCATGAACCTAGACAGTTGAATGTTTTAAGATGATGTATTTATGTGGACGCTTAAACAATAAATGATTAAATATTGAGGTTAAGCAGCGATTCGCGCGGTCATGAATTGGATGTATGACTAATTTTATTTACAGTTGCTCCATAGCTTTTTTATTTATTGTTTATGAGTGATAACGTACCTATATACATCGATAAAAAGGTTTAATTCCAAGACTAAGATTTAATTATGTGTACTATAAAATATATATGTGAAGTATTTATTAGCCCTTCTGCTTTTTTGTAATTGTTACAAAACAAAACATTACATATAAGACTTTACTTACATTTTATAACATTCATCTTCCGCCCATCCATTTCTACTCATAACCCAAACTTTCCCAACCCCAATTACTACTTAGAAGAAAGATTATACTATACTTACACGTAACATCAATATCATAACAAAGCTAAACTTTAAAGATATATTAATTCAATAGAATCGCTCCACAATCCACATTAATGCCATTACTAAAAGGCAATCACACATAATTGCTAAACTCTGCACGTCTTCGAAAACTAATTACAATGATACTTCGCGTGTATTCCAACTGATATAAGTTTATGATAGGGAGCTATATCTATAATACTGTGTTACGTGTAATTCCGTTTATTGTTAGGTATACCATTAAGTCGCTCCTACGTTGGTGCTGGTAATAAACGAGATTTCACATTCTGATTTCGGTGACTTTGAGGGGATTTTAAATTATAACATTGTTTTCGGCATTTATCTCGCTAGCTTGAACTAAATCAAATAATTGTTGACTAATTCACACTGATGAAGTTATGATGAGAGATATTTACACTTATGTGGAAAGTGCTTTATGTGAAGAACGCACTACACTGCGCGTTCTTCACATAGTACAAGATGGGACTTATACAAGTAATGTAAGATTTAAAATTTGTTTGTAATTATAACGTTTTTGTCAATATATAGGTATAGAAATTTAAAACTTTTTAACGGATTTTAAACGCGATTTATTCATTCTATTATTAACCCGACGTTTCGAACTCTTTACAGCGAGCGTGGTCACGGGGAGACATACTCGCGTGAAATCAAACACAATAAAATACAATATATAAGTTGACACATGAGCGGTTGCTTCGTTCGCGAAGACCTTCTAACCTAACCTTCTTTTATCTATGGTCTCGAGTACCAAGGCCCGAATTACATTTTTATTTTATTCCATGTCAAGCTAAACTAAGTCGGGATTTATAATATTACTTATCCGCAAGCCTACATGGAATAACTGATAGGTAATTAAGAAATAATTTTCCTTTCAGTGTTTCGCATGTAAGTAAAAAATGGTATCAGTTAACGATCTATTGATAATAAAATGAAAACCCCATTAAAAGTAATGCTAGAAAATAATAACATCCTCTTAACTATGGAAAATTATACGTTATTCAACATGTCGTAAATGGTCCGTCAAAACAGAACCTTACGACTTAATCACACACCGTTTCAATCAATTGCCTTATCTCATATCATAAATCTAGCGTTTTTCGTGTAACTAACACTTAAATATTTCTATATACCGCCTCTTTCATGTAATAACACATGAGTGCCACAATTGAGTTCATAGATTTTCGATTGATACGTTGAAACATGCCGATTATAAAAGGTCCAAGATGTGGACTCACAGATGTTACGAGTTTTAGGCATATTTTCATGAAATCTAAATAAATTTCGAAAACATCTTCAACATACAGAGCTGGAACTGTTTTTTTTTTTATATATATAACATTTTTTCACGAGTCATAAAATATTATTTCATTTACAAAGTCACATATTTCTATAAAACCAATGATAATATTAATAAACAAACAAATTCGGAAAGATCTTAGCGTGATATTGGTAGCAGACACACTTCTCAAATAGAAACTCATGCATACATCAGCCATAAAGTTGGATGTCAAATTTATTGACTTATAGGAAAACTTGGCTCAAACGCTAAGCCAAAAATATTTTCCATTCTAGCTGGGTATTCAGTTCGATAATTGAATTTTTGACTTTATATTTTTTGACGCCTTGGAATATTGTGTGCTTGTTGTATGCATAAAAGTTTTTTCTATTATTGATCTAATCGTTATTGAAAAAATAACGACATATTTTTATGTTATAGCGTGTAACCGAGATGGTAGTTAGCCTGACGCAAAGTCATTACCACCGCCCATGAACCCAGAGGTTATTGCTTATGCGAATGCGCTTTTAACAGATTAACGGCAGGAAAAAAGGAATAGACTGGGAAGGGAGCTGAAAAGGAAACGGGCCTTCGAAAAAGACCGTACAAAACACAGCATAGCATTCTTCTATTTCATACAAATATACCTACCATTCATCAATTACCTACTATCGCCTAAAATCACATTTTTATAAACAATTAAAAAGCGACTTAAGGTTAGGAAGGTCATGTGGAATAGTGGAATTAAATCATTTACTTTTTTTTACTTTTAGTTTAATGTTAGAAGAAATTGTATCGGTAACTTAAATTACGTTTCATAGCAGAACAACCTTATGATTAATTTTGAAAAAGTTCATTAACATTTGTACGATCACATTACGTCGCTTTCACATATATCGCTAGTCACTGTTCCCATGATCATGGCGTTGATTGACCTTCATTCAGTTAGAAAATTCTGCTGATAATCACTCAGATCAGAAAGTAAAATGTGTATATTGACACTTTAATTGAATATACGACACTACATTTAATTTTTAGTTTTATAGCATTGAAATGCTTTATAAATGAGAAATTTTTAAAGAATAGAAAAAATTTGATCACGAGGCAGGATTCGAACCTGCGTTTCTTGCCTAACCGTAGCAACGACTAGCCTCTCGGCCACCCGTGATCCTGCCACAGTAATCGAATTTCTTCTACTCTTTCGGTTTCATGTGCCTAAGGGGCATCCCACGCCATCTATTGAGATGATTAAGAACCATCACAACCAATACGAAACATTATTTCAATGATTACAATATTGTATCGATGGAACGCGGCCTTTGTTAAATTAAATTTTTAGTTTTATAGCATTGAAATGCTTTATAAATGAAAAATTTTGAAAGAATAGAAAAAAATTGATCACGAGGCAGGATCAAATTTTTTCTATTCTTTCAAAATTTCTCATTTATACGACACTAGTTAAATAATTATTATTTTATATATCGAACATTTTCTAGTATTCCAGCTATCCGAATGGTTTGTACGAAGTAAAGGAAAGGATTTTTGAATACTTTGTTTTTATATAGCAACAAAAAATATACACTTTTTTAGTATTTCGTGAACTATGTGTGCTAGTGTTCAATTTATATTATATATCATCCAGAGCTTTTTATATCTGAAGATAATTATTTCATTTTCAAACGATTTCATTAATGGATCAATTCGATTTATCTAATTTTATAACTCAAAGGTGACAATGGGTGAAAATGACTGACATAGTGATCTATTAACATACTGCCCAAACCACTGGACGGATAGGGCAAATATTTGGCATGCAGATAGATGATATTACGTAGGCATCTACTAAGAAAGGATTTTGACAAATTCTACCCCCAAAGGGGATAAGTGTGGGCAACAGCTAGTACAGATATAAGTCAAGGTGATCTCTTTTATCACTTAGCAAAAAATTTCAATACTAAATAATAAATTTACCGTACTCTTAGATTCCGCGTTATTCCAACAATGGTTTACACGACGCTTTATTTTTATTACTCAATAAAAATAACCCTTATTTCTTATTTATTCTTCTTAGACGCAAAAGGTAGCGTCACATGGCATTTTGAATGTAAATATAAGATAGTCATGTACTGTTCCTTCCCCCGAGGGCCATAAAAAGGTAGTGCGTTGTGTACAGTTATTTGGAAAAGCGAAATACAAGACACTATCATGTTTATGAGTTCGATGGGGGCGAAAAGGCTACGGTACAGTCGTGTGAAATATCAGGTGTTATAAATTTGATATGACATTTATAAGAGTAGAAAAAATATGCGCTGTATTGCTCTAAATCAATTTTATTATAGTGTATCATTCTATGCTTCACACACGTGAAAATGGTATCTTATATCGTGGTGTACTATAGTACTTCTTCCAAGAAGTAACAATGAATGCAATAAATCCATCCTGGAATTCCATTTAGATATTTTTATGTAAACTGAACTGAACTGAACTGAAGCTGTCCAGATAGAAATACCTTTGCCAAGCTTCGCTACAACATGTGATTTGTGTTGACGGATGGGAAGGGTAAGGAGAAGGATATAGGCCAATGACTTCGGCGTTACCTAATCGGTACCATTCACATGTTACTATTGCACGCCGGTTTTCTGTGAAGTGTTTATCTTCCCCGGTTCGAGCTGGCCCAATTCGTGCCGAAGCGTGCTCGACTCCCACACTAATTATTAACATTATCTTATATACAACAGAAATAGCTGAATGGAGGCGGAAGTATACTTATGTAGCATCAACAATATCAAATATCCTCTTTAAAATACATATATTTTTGGATATATTATTACGTTAAAATAATAAAACGTTACGGGTAGAAACTGAATACATTTATAAACATATTGTGAGAACTAATATAAACAACACTACAATAAGGTATATACAACCTGGTTGTCCGAGAATCAAAAGTTCGATGACGTGTGACATCTGCCAACCCGCACTTGGCCAGTGTGGTGGATTATGGCCTGGACCCTCATAGGAGGCCAGTGTCGCAGCAGTGGGAACATATATGGGCTGATAATGATGATGAACCTGGTTACAATCAGTCCCTAACCTTGCTTCCTAATCTTAGCTTATATAGTAATTGGTGAAACATATAAATAATCTCTGTTCCACTTTGTAATACTACCTTCTAGGTGATGTATCAATTATGTGTTAGTTTATTTCCAGGTCTCACAGCCACTTGAAAAGTTCTAGAAACGTGTGATTTAGGTCCTGTTGAAAGCCAGCTAGAAGTCTTGTTTGTGAACTTTTAGAGGTCTAGCCGCGTTCGATACAAAAACTTTGAGCTGTTAGCAGGCTTTAAAGCACCTGTAACTCTGTGTTAGACTTTGAAGTATTTTTCACATAACTTTGAGAATATAAAAACTATGGAAAATCATGGTACATATCTTAATTCATATTTTTAATATACCATTCTTATCACCAGCTTCACGACTTCTGAATATGTTCTATTTAGTGTATCTCTCTGTGTAATTGAATTCACAAAACGTGTACACTTGCAGAGCTTAAATACCAAATGTTCAAACAGATTGCCAATTTTAATTGATATAAGGAAAATATTGATGGAGAGAAAAAAAGACTGGGAAGGGCAAGGAAAAGGGTACAGGACCCCAACTCCCCTATTCACCGCAGAGTGAGCATATTAAGGTGCATTTAAAAAATGTACGAAAAGGGACGGTCTAAGCTCGCTGGTATACACCAAAATAAATTTAACCTTATTCGCTTGAGATAGAGTCGGATTTTACAAGCATCCATGTCCACCCAGGGTAGACTTTGTGTGACATTTTTCGTCTCTGATTATGTATCTAGATCTTACTATTAATCGAAACTATATATGAAAATATAGGTATAAAAATCTGAACAACACTATATAAATAAATACCAATTGGCGTGATCCTTAAACTCGATGTAGCTGCACCTACTATAAGGCGAATTGTTACAAATGTATTCAGTATAATCACAAATAAAGATAAATTTCTCAACTTGATATACAAAAAGTGTGAGTAATAATATATACGAACATCCTATCATGAACTGTATTTCATTCATTAATATTATCTTAATAAGCTGGTGAGATGCCTGATGATAAGCGCTACCACCGCCCGTGGACATTTGGAGAGACATAAGGTCCATTGCAGACCTACGCCTCTACAAATGGATTGCCGACTTTTTGGAAAGGGATTAAGAAAGGATTGGCGATAGGAATAAAGGAAAGGACTGGGGAGGGTAAGAAAAAGGGTATGGGCCTCCTAGTTATTTAACATATAACTATTATTGCCTTCGATGAACGCATTTCTTACGTCACTATTCAACGTCAATATTTGTGGTTTTATTGTTATGTAATTAATGTATTATTAATATTAATTATTGATTATTCGACATTGAGAATTGAGTAGTTAGTTATCCCTACTAATATTATAAATGCGAAAGTAACTCTGTCTGTCTGTCTGTCTGTTACGCTTTCACGCTTAAACCACTGAACCGATTTTGATAAAATTTGGTATGTACATAGAACTGAACTTGGGAAAGGACATAGGATACTTTTTATCGCGAAAAAAGGGTAGAAAGGGTTGAAAGAGGGGATGAAAGTTTGTATGAAAGTTCGTTATTGTCAAACCGATTTTGATGAAACTTGGTATGAAGATGGAGCTAAACGTGGGAAAGAACAAACCATACTTTTTAATGCGAAAAAAATACTCCTTACCATGTAGCGCGATATAAGCGAATTCTACGCGGGCGAAGCCGCGGGCGAAAAGCTAGTGTGGTAATAGTTTGATGATTCGCTTGCGTTGACCGTATTTCTACAATATCCTTAGGGAAAACATTTCATATTAGTATTTTTATCGAGTTTCAACTATTATTTTCCTGATGAATATGTAAAGTTTGCATGTTTCCTTGTTCTACACTGAGGTTAGCGACCTCTTGATGAATTATTGAATTCTTAAATGTAACATATTCGAGAAAGAATTTATTTTTTAGTTTAATAGCATTCAGATGTTGCATAAATGAGAAATTTTAAACATTAGAAAACACTTTATCACGAGAATTTGAACCTGCATCATTAGCTCTATTTGGCCAAAAGATTTTGCATTAATTCGATGGTACATAAATTTTTAGATTTCGTGACAATTATGAGTGATTTTACGGTGAGTTTTCAGGGAATTGTAAGAGTATATTTTGGAGTCTAAATTTCTTCTTAGAAGTACCAGCTTCCAAGTTTGTGAACTATAAATTCAAATTCAATTTATTTATTAGAGAATATTTGTAAATAGATAATAAAATATAATTAGTATAATATGTATGGTTCGTCAATAAATGTATAATCAAAAAATATAAAAAATTTAATACAAACCATATATCAAGTACTACTTACTATAAACTACAGAAAGTAATGTCAAAAATAGTAGAATAACAAATACATTAAAAACATCAAATTGGAAATTTACTCCTAATTATGAAGACGGATCAAAAATAATTTATGTCATAGCAGAGAGATACGCCATCGCCGTATCCCCCTTTCTGTGTATTTTTTTTTTTATCAAATATTTTAAGAGATTTCCATATTTTTATAAATATGACAATGTAAATAATACCAAAAACCCTACTGTATATCTGTCTCATCTTCACGCCCAAACTGCTAAAGCGATTTCGATGAAATTTGCTACATAAACAGTTCAATATCCGAGAAATGACATCTGATTGATTCTATTCCATACGAACGGGAACTGAGCGGGTAAAACCCCGAGACTACTTTCTCCTTACTACAGGCGAGACTTAACTACTAGCGGACGAAACTACCAACGGAAAGCTACTATTTAATAACTTAATAGTGATTGGATATAAGTTAATTTCCTCGCGCCATCACGCAGGTTGTTCACAGAATATTACATTCAATTTCAACTTGGCTAGAAAGCCTTTTAAAGCGGATATTGGATGGAAGTTGGAAGAAAAAGTTATATATGACTTCACGGTAAATACAGCCTCGTATAACTTCTTTGCTGTATCTATTTATATTAACCTGTTTTTACGTGAAATTTTCATAACTCTTTTCGCATTCAGAAATAGAACGGACAATTTATTCTAAAGTTACATTTACAAACAATGCTTAGAGATCAAATATACAGTGGCTTCATATTTGAAATATAATTAACTAGCCTCTGTTCGCGGCTTCGCTCGCCTTAAAGTCGGTGTAGTTTATAAGATGTTAATGTACATATAAACCTCCCTCTTGAATTACTCTATATATTAAAAAATCCCCATAAAAATCTGTTGCGCAGTTTTGAGTTTTTAAACATACATGGGGATGACAGTCCGAGGTGGTTTCCGCATAGTTCCTTCTTTTTTTTTTTTTATAGTGGGGATATCTTGCATAGATACCCACGGCCCCCGGGGATGGAGCCGTGGGTTATGTCGGATTCTTACCGACCAAAACCCCACTGTGTTCCGTCGAGCCACTTGAGTGAGGGGGCCACGGGAGCTGGTTAAAATTCATCCGCGACCCCCTCATAGTTCCTGCTCCCTTGGGATTTATATTAAAACGATCCTATATCCTTCCTTGGGTCTTAGATCATGCCTGTTCAAATTCCATATAAAGCGAGCTGAAGAAGACAACGACTGAAGATCCCTTCTTCAGTCGTTATCTTAGAGAGTTCGTGTCGTCGAGAGTTATTTTTTTAATAATGTAGTTAGTAGGAATATAATTACTAGTAAAATAGAAAAATATATGTGTGGAAAATTGTAAATTGCGTTCATCAGATAACATTTTAAATAAGCAATTCGACAGGTATAAAACAAAAAATGTATAGCTTTATAGCATTTCCTCCTAATTGTCTCAGCGCTCAAAATTTCGGGATATACTGCTAAAAAATTAATAACACTTTACAGAACTATTCCAACTTGTACATCATAATATAAGATTTACTTCCCTCTCGTGTATAGAGGCTCTATCCATTTATTATTACCTAACAAAAATATGTACCTGTCAATACATTTCACCTAAAAGCAATTTGCTATTTCTCTCGGTGTATTATTTGTTTTTGATATAAATAAACGTTGCCATCTTCTGTAATTTTTGTTTCTTTAAAAAATCTTTCGAAGCTTTATCGCGGTACCAACGCTAATATTGAATAGGTAACTATAAAATCGACAATTTTAAGAGAAATCTTGTTCCATTTGAAGGATCAAAGGCAGTGTTGTGAAAGATGGAAAAATGATTTACATTTAATTGAGAAATACAACAAATACAATGTCGTATTATGTTTGCTAGAATGAGGTATACCATCAAATAATTTAGAAATTTAACACTTTTTAACGGATGTTAAACGCGATTTATTAATAATATTATTAACTCTTCTTGTATGTAGTAGTCGAGCACGCTTCGGCACGAATTGGGCCAGCTCACAGCGGAGAAGTACCACACCCCCACAGAAGACCGGCGTGAAATAGCATTCTATTGTGTTTCGTTCGGTGAGTGGGGGAGCCGGAGGCCCATCTCTTTTTCCTTACCCTTCCCAGTCCTTTCCTTTATTCCTATCGCCAATCCTTTCTTATTCCCAAAAAGTCGGCAATCCATTTGTAGAGGACGTAAGGTCTGCAATGGACCTTATGCCTCTCCAAATGTTCATGGGCGGTGGTAGCGCTTACCATCAGGCGTCCCACCAGCTCCATTGCCGACTGTAACATAAAAAAAAAATCGACGTTTCCCCACGCTTTCCCGTGTTGGAAACGTCGGGTATAATACTATCAAATAATTTATTGTATTCTGGAACTGCCTTTTACGTTAAATTTACTAAACATATCTATGACTAATAACATTGTATGATAAAATGATCGATCAAAATATGTACATAGCTACTCGTATTTAATTACGACTTGTTAAATAATTATTACATATAAAGGTAGATATTAAATATTTTAAAATGATTTCTCCGAGAACCTAAATAACGTTATAACTGATTAAGTCAAATACCTTTAACTCTTGACCAAAAGTACAAAGATTATCTTAAACGAAAAGATCACCAATCCTACATCAAGTATTCAAAAAAATTCGCATCAAGTACGTAATCCAATGTCCTGATACAGCCCGTGAAAGGCCTGACGTCCTAAGCGCAAAACTTGTTTATTGTTTTACAAAGTTTGAGGCTCACGCTCCCGGCTGTTATTAGAAACAATGTTTTAGTTACAAAGCAATAACGTTACTGAAGCACTACGCACGTAACACACTATACGGCGCGAATCTCAACGAGAACAATGGCCCTTTGTTGCGTCTTCCGTTACAGCTATAATTATGGGATTATTTAATTTATTACATGGAGCTTTGTGTAATTTAAGTGCGATTTCGCATAGCAGTATTTAAGCGGGATTGTAAACCTTCTCTATTAATGTTGTTCAATTGTTATATACACCAGTAAGTATAGATACGGATTTGATATACAAGATGATTTTTATTAAGGTAGGAGCACTATCATACTGATACTATTTAAACCAGTGTAAGATATAGAAATCGCAGGAAGCGATTTTACTTCATTCTATTATATTTGTATACTTGAAACAAACAGCTTATATTGAGGCTATAGTATTTTCTGTGCTACAATTATGATCATAAGTTGTATTGTTCTCATGGTTTGTGGATTCTCATGGGATTTTTCAAATAGTTATACACTGAACTAAACAAAATTGAATCCTGCTGGATCGTATACCAATAGTTCCTTCCTTCCTTAATAGTGTAGGTAACATTACCTACACTAACACTACATATAACAGGTAACACTACATATCCGATGAATATTAGTCAAATATATTAAGCTAAACTCATTGTTTACAAAAACATCGTGAACAAGATCTTATGCGACAAGAAAATGAACGTGTTTACTGCCTAATCTGATTCAATTCAACAATTAATAAATCATAAATAAATTAACATTAAAGCTAATTTCGAATGCAAGCTATAATTATTCCCTTGAGCCGGTGAAATTATTAATTCATCGAGTGTTACTGGAAGCCCCAGCGCCCAGCGCACCGCAGACAAAATATCAAAAGTACAGGCGCATAATTAAGATTATCATTCGTGTCGCGAATATGAATAATGAAATACTTCTTAGGGTTGTAATTTAAACTTTATTACGGAGGCAATAAAACTTTACGGTCCCGGTGACCCTGTTCGAACTACGCGAATGACTTATCAAAGTAGATCTGTTCCACAGCTGGCATTTCATCATGGTTTTGGAGTGCGTCAATATGGGGCTTAAGTTATGGGACAAGAGAGCTTGGCGCTGGAATACCGCTGCTATTTCTACCCTATAACAGTCGCTCAATCCAATGAGACATGCCAGTTACCTATTGGATCAGCCTTTTTTATAAGCGACTCGCAAAAATAACAGAAGGAGGTTCTACGTTCATCATGTTTGAATTCATATTAATATTAGTATTAGCGCCATCTGTTATGTAACTACCAACCTAATGTATTTTGTTTTTGATGCAATAAATGTCTGTCTGTGTGTAATAACTACACGTGCTTCATCACATCTGTTTTTTTTAGGCCAATTTTAAAACATATTTGACAGAAGATTTTAATTAGAATATAATATTCACAATGGGATAATCCTGTTTTATCCCACTTCCACTTACCCAAAACACTTCAAGAACGAAAGCGACAAAACAAAAAATATCAAATACGATTCCATTCTCCTACGCCCATAGCTTGCACCGCATGTTCTACAAAGCACAGCGCGTTAATATTTCACGCGGGGGTCATACCGGGATGGGCCACTCTATAAATTAATTTCGATCTCGGATTATGAAGGCCGGAATTTATCCCTAACTCGCAGAGTTATTGCTGGAAGATTTCAATGCCGATTTACAAGCTCTGGAATTGGCACTTTTGTGGATTGTGGATTAATAAGATTTAGATCGAATATCCGATTAAAATGTGAATAATGTTATCGATGGGGGATAAGGGATGAATTTTAAAATCGTAATAGATTTATGGAGCTGCTTGTTATATGTTAGATGTATAAAGTAAACTAAGAGAAAGGGGAATGCTTTTTTGTTTGTTTTTCATGATTTAAATCGTATCGTATCGTAATTTACAAATTATATGAGGTACTTTGCGACAAGCCTTTATTAGCTTCGCCATAGCAGGCAGGTTTGCATATAAAAGTATCATGACTAAATACATAGATAGTAAATTGTTATATTTACCAACATAACATACACATTTTATTATAGAATAAAGCGCCATTAATCAATTTTAGAAAAACATTTATTTAACATTTACTACATTGAACCAATTGTTGCTAATATATCCGAAAACATTTGCAAGAAAATAATATTTAATTTGTTAACTCTTTTTTATTTTGAACTGTTAATTCATTTTTCTTCAATTTCCTTTGTTAAATTGAAAATAATAACAGTGATAATACTGTTTATTTTTAAATATAAAAGAAACAACTTGTATTATGTTCTAATCTTACATAAAACATTATGTAACATATTAACTGCACGGACATTTTTGCATGTGAAATTTCTTTTTAAACGATATCAGGTCATCTTGTCGATATCATATCATCTAAATAAATATTTGTGTGTACTTGAAAGCAACAATAACACGCATTCAAAAAATTTGAAGACTTTCCAATACAATAAATTAGATGCATACAGATATGCTTTGAAAATCAGCTATTGTTAGATAGTGCAACATGCAATAAGTTATTTTTGGTGTACGTAATTGTTTATTTATTGAAGAGGTAAATAAATCAATAGTCATCGCAACCTTGATCTGCCTTTAGAACACGTAGAAACCTGTAACTAAAAGCAGCATAAGCGCAACCACGTGAGAGGTACACGACCCGACCCGTTCAGATTTAAATCAGTCTTACACCGTTACAAAGATTCCTTTTAAAGCAAACCAAGCGAACAGCCATAACAAGCGGCCAAGCTAGCATATCAGACTAACTCGTGTGTAAGCTTGATCATCAGTCTGTCCTTATCGCCTGTCCACTGCTGCGTCACAATGATTAACGAGGCCACACAAAGGAACCGAGCGCACAATGGTCAAACAAAAATATATAATACGTCACTTCGTATTCCATTGCATTGTCTAGCTTCTAACCGCTTTATAAAGGCTTCTGGACCAATCGTTTCACAATTTTAAGGCATCGATCAATCTAACAGTGAAAAATGCATCAATAGTGCATTCATCATCTTCCTGGCGTTGATATTTTTCAGAGGAGTGTATTAAAATTGGCGATGTTACTTAGGAAAGGGTTACAGTTCAGATAAATACAGAGCACTGTTTTACCCGGTTACGTCAGCAGCAGGGTTATTGGCTGAAACATTTACTGACTCTCATTTTAATGCAAATTATATTATTATTATATATAATCTCTAAAATTAACGTGCTTTGAAATTTGCAATTAATCCATTTTATTATGACAGTTTTAACCATATTAGAATACTTTTTATTCTTTCACTAACAACAATTATTACATAACTTCTTATTTTACACGCCAGTACTATTTTACAAAGGCGTAGATTAAAGCTGTAGCTAAAACGAAACACATAGAAAATTTAATGTAATTTTACAATAAACTGAGGCATTATTCAGTGTTAGGAACCGGGTCGTAACGCACTCCATCGTTACAGGAAATCAATGTTTCGAAGCTTGTGACGTCACTTATACGTATGGATCTTGGAGCGTTATAATTGTTAGTTTTAAATTTCGTCATAGCATTACAGATGATGTAATATTATTCAGTAAGATGAGAGACAACAGAAGAGATATGTATTCGGTGAGACGGTCTTTCGTACCCTTTCTCATGCCTGGATTAAATTGACATCTAAGATATATTTACTAAAGACTTATCTATGCTCATTAGAATATATATTGTACAATTTGCAATACAATTTGATTTAGTACATTATAGTTTGAAGTATAAGACGCGAGTAACTCTGCGGTTTCGGATCTATCAATTGTTATATCCTTAATTTGTGGTGGACGTGATATTTAATGCAAATAATTAAATTATTCAATAGGTCTTAATTCAATGTAATGGTATAATATTTTGAATAAATAAGCTTTAATGTTTCCTACAACTGTTTGCCTGTTCGCTATTAAATTCTACTATCTTAACTAATATAATAATTAGAGAAAATGATACATTTTTAGTGTAGGGTGAGTAGAGAGATTAAAAATTAAAGTCCAGCCAAATAAATTATTGTATTTTTACTAAGTTATTCAACAAATAGACTACAATAATTATATACTGCTTAAAACGTGGGTCGGTGGCGCGAGTTACGGGACAACTGTGGGGCGACGCTAATGCGATGTGTGACACGACCGAAAATCCTGCGTCAGCATAACACCTACACATTAAAACGTTTACAAATAATAAATATTTTCTTCAAAATACTGTTTCTTAAATGATGTAATCAAACTAGTAGAGATTATTTATAATTAATTATTGGCCTTACATCTCCTTACAGACATAGAAAGAGTGTAACTTATTGGGCGGCCTTATCACTTATAAGTGATCTCCTGCAGGCAACCAGGATAAAAGTTAGTTGGCACAATAATGCACTTATATATTAGCGATTATAGAAGCTTTAACATATAAATGTAGGACTTGCGGGCGTTGTTCGTTCGTTCGTTTTAGAATCGGGCTCTTCAGCCATGAATGACACTGCCCTAAAACATAAAACATAAAGCTATTTAAATTTATAATAATAACAATTAAATTAAAAGAAAAAAAATAAGAGATAAAAATGTAGCTGCATATATAATCTGTCACAGATTGAATAGGTCAACGATATAGAAGCTTTATTCCAATTAACACGGTTCCCATAAAACCTGCATTTTCATACCAAACCTCACTCAATATCGCTAAATGATCATCCATTGCTATCAATGAAAATAGATCACAATTCGATCAGCAAACGCCGAGTCGAATATTTACTCTGGTTTCAGAACAATTTGTTTCTGTCATGGCTGTGATCAATCATAAAACAATAAAGGTAAAAAACGCCACTAACACCCACTTACTACGGATGAAATCGAACCGATATTAATATCGCAACTTGCGTAAAATAAGCTTTTGGAACGTAAATTATTCTAAATGCATAATATAAATAATAATAACTTGTATATAAGATGATGATTAGCTGGCATATGTATTTTTTAAATCGTATTTTTATATGTCGTGATTGAACTTAGGGCCTTTCGAAATAACTATCTATACTAATATAATAAAGTGGAAATTTTTGTGTTTTTGTAGGTTTGTAACGTATTTACGCAAAAACCACAGGACCGATTTCATAAATTCTCACTATCAAAAAGCTGCAACTCCACTAAGTGACATAGGCTACATATGTACTACGGGCGAAGTCAGGGCGAACAACCAGTCCTCCATGAAACACAAAAATGATTACTGAATAGTTGTATAACGAAGCAAATTAAGTCAATTATTATTACATAGTATGAAACAATGTCGTTTTCTCTGTCCCTATGTCCCTTTGTATGCTTAAAAACTACTAAAACTATGCAACGGATTTTGGTGGAGTTTCTTTTAATAGATAGTGATTCAAGAGAAAGGTTTATATGTAGTAAAAGCTAGTGACACAATAAACTAATATAAGATACCATTTCGAATTACACAAGGGAAAACTACGTGAACGGATATAAACAAACCGTATTCAATGTTAATATAAAAATATCAAAAACAACAAAGCCAATCGAATATTTCAATTCGATAAAAGAACAGTAACAGTTTCTTCAGCATTTTCCAAAGCAGAAGCGATGACTGACGGTGAACAATTTTAAAATGAAAAAGGACACAAAACAGTTATAATCGCAGAGTGCCGACAACGTTTAAGTGTTGTTTCGCAGACGGAAATTAAAATGGATTTCCGAGTTTTTATCCGCTGCGAACTTTAAAAGAATTGGTTCACTCCGCCTTGAAAAATAATAACAGCGTCTGGATTCTAGGTTAAAAGATCACGTAGTGACAAGAAAATGTAATTTATATAATGGATTGAACGTTGTTTGTGGCTGTTCGCTTTACTTCTATTTTGTTTTAGAGTTGTACGAATCTATGCTTACGCGCTTGGTTTTGTGGTAATAAAAAGTAGTTTTCTTATATAAAAGTTCTGGTAATGTTTGTCTTCATTTACAAAGTCTATTTTAATCAAATAAATGTACTAGTAATCAAGTAAGCATACAAACATACGTGCTTAAAAATGATAATCCTTTTACGATACTTGTGCATCGAAATTTAGCCGTGGCTTGGCATATATCGCATCAATCGCATATATGGCATATACTCCTACATTCCAAGTTGAAATTTTGATGTAAACGATTAATTATCAATCTAACCTATCCTGAATCTATATAATAATTTTCGTTCCTTCATTGTTACTATGATCGCAGGGACTGTATTAAAACTCTGAACCATTCTTGAAATCTCTTTTCTATAGCTACCTAATGGTAGGTTGGGTATAACCTAATATCATTCCACAAACGTTAGGCAGTTTACATTTTCAACGGGCTGTTTAATAAAAACTAGTTTAAATTTCGTCATATTTATATATTTAGACAGGCTCTTTAGTGAGGTAGTTAATGCGAATGTAAATAGAAAGACTCTACAAAAACCCTAAATACAAAAATCACCCGTGAAACAGACGTGATACATCCCCACACCCCACTTGGTCACGGGCTTTCACATATCCGTTGTCCTCACATCACGTTCAAATAAATTTTCTTGTAGTTTTAAAATAGATCCTTTCAAACGGATCGACAACCCTCGTATATAAAGTCACCGACATGGAAAAAACCATTGTAACCGAGCCATTATTATATTTCTGTATCGGCTGACACATTAATCAATATTGTATTGACACTTACATCTGTCTACAAGACTGATGTGGTCCCCCCATTTATCAAATTACCCTCACTTTCTATAATTGATGTCTGATGTTATATATGTACGTTACGATTACGATTATAGTAGTGTATTTTAATACATTAATAGGGTATGGGGGGGGGATAGACAGTCTATGAAGATTATTTACCATTATGTTTTCGTCAAAATGTTATCTTTCAGTTCGTTGTATATCGTATAAAGCTATTTAACACTGAAATAATTTTTAATATCGGCCCCGTAGTTCCTGATTAGCACATTCAAGCAAACAAACACTTTTTCGTTTTATAGTTTTATTATTATTATATTATACAGCTAGTACAACATCTTCTGTAGTATATTCTACGGAAGATGCTGTACTAATGAGTTAGCCATTTGCCCTGGCTGCTGCTGCGGGTTGAGTTGAAAAAAAAAAACAAAATTAGCGCATGGTACTACTTAGGAATAATATTCCTACTATAAGTCATTATTTATCATGAGAATTCATTTCATCATTATTGGCAGCCATTGTTAAAAGTTTTATCTTTTTTAGGATTCTTAACGGGACCCAGTAAGTCTTAGGATGACGCGACTGTTTGTCTGTCTGTGTGTCCGTTAATCTTTCACTGGGCCGATTCTCATGAACCGAGATAGTAGACATTTTCGGAGATAACTATTTTTTAACTATAATCAAACACAAATTGTCCTTGAACGTAAAATCAATGTAATTCTTAACCAATAACGTTAGAGCACATACCCTTGATTATGAATATCCACTACACTAAAATGGTAGTCGTGTTGGGATCACAAAAGCTTCATTGAGTTATCGCCGCCCCTGAGACCTTACCTCCGTCTAATTCAAGGTTTTATACAACCGAACATTGTTTATTTGCATTTATTTATGATTTTTATTATACTATATACGTAATATTAAATAGCGTGTAAAAGTATAAATACTATTGTTTAAATGTTATTTATTTAATGTAAAAATTATTATAGTTATTGGTGTCTAATTTCGTATTAACTTGTTATGGTTTTATCTTTGTTTATTACCACGAGATGGCGCTGCTCGTGATTAAGTCGCGCTAGCGAAATAGTTTCATAATTAAACATAAGAAATCACGGTTATGATATTTGCCTTGTGTAAACGTAAATAAATAGTTACAAGTGTCGAGTGTATTAGTGAATCCCGCGAAACTTCAAATTTATACAATTGGTGTAAAACCGTTTTAATTATAATGAAATAAATAAACAAATTACAAAATGTTTATTTTAATTAGTAAATAAAAATTAATATTGGAAGGTAAAGTTGTAAAGTTTTTGACAGAGAAATATAAATTATATAAGCGTTATAATGAGTTATTCTAATATAGAAGTGACCATTACAAACTTTACATTTCTGAACGACACAGGACGTTTTTAAAACTATATCCCGCTTCAAACGTACTGAACTAAGGCGCTGCCTAGTTAAAAACATCCCACCAATAATCCTCTAAAGCTCTTCAGATTATCTTCAAGACTACCAACTTCATTCCAACTACAACAATGGTATTATTCGAGCGCCAGCGTAGGCGAGCGTTGGACGCTCTCAAAGATCGATCCTAGAAGGTATTTAGTACATCAAAAAAATTCTAATAATAGATAAAATGCATTTGAACAATTTACAGTCAGACAATGCTGTATTTATGTCCATACAACAATTTAACACGGCGTAGGTGTGTCCTAATATTATAAATGTGAAAGTTTGTGTGTTTGGAAATTTGATGAAAGAATTTTATTGAAATTTGGAATAGAGACAGGGTATGAGTTGACTAAGGTGATAGGATACTTTTATTTATTTATTAACACTTTATTGTACAATGCATAAACAGTTAGCAAAAACCAATAAACAATATCTACTGTACAATTTGGCGGCCTTATCGCTTAAAAGCGATTTCTTCCAGGCAACCTTTGGATATAGGAATATTTCCTATAAACTTTTGAACATCGTGATGAAAATGGAAGTCCACACACACATGTCTGTCTAAAATCACGGGCCGTGTGCACCACGACAGCAGTTAATGTGCTGTTGGTGACACTTAATCTCGTTCCCGTTCGCCTTTTGATGCTTCTTATTATTTCTCTCCACACGGCTGCGGGTCTTGATGGAATTTCTTTTATTTGCGGGCTTGTCAAGCATCGAGAATGTAAATTGTCGCAAATTTTGCGCATGACGTTCATGCTAGGTGCTTTTAAATTATGCGAAACTAGCTGCACGGTTTCACCCGCGTAAGTCCGTATCCCGTAGGAATATCGGGATAAAAAGTTACCTATGTGTTATTCCAGTTGTCCAGCTATCTACGTACTAAATCTCATTGCAAAACGATTCAGTAGTTTTTTCGTGAAAGAGTAACAAACATACACACATCCTTACAAACTTTCGCATTTATGATATTAGTAGGATAGGATTATAATACTAGTAGGATGTTATGTTCTTGCTGGCGCGATTTGTTACAATTGTTTTCGGGTTGACTTAAGGCGAGAAATTGTGAATTTGTGTTTGTTTTACTCTGTATTGATTAGAAATTAACTTTATATAGACGATAAATATATTTTAAAGTAAAAGTGCTTCAAATTATATGTTTATTAGCTGTGACGCGCGGTTACACCCGCAGACAAACAGTAATCGCAAGTATTTATATAGCTCATGTCTCATCATTCTAATATATAGGCTACATTATTGTAAAGTTTCAATAAAATCAATTCAGTGGCTTTTCCATGACAGAGTTACAAACATCTAATACTGAAAAACTTTCGCTTTCATGCTATTAGTGATTCATCAATGAATTCAAAAAAAAAAAAGAATTCGACTGTATTTGTTACCTCAGAACTTTCAATTAGCTGAACCGATTTCGATGATTCTTTTTTTATTTCGAACTCTGACAATTAGGACGCGGCTTAGTTGTATGTAAACAATATTTTACATAATAAGTGAATAATACATTTCGTAACCTATTTCCAATTCTCCTAAATCTAGAAAAGCTGGTTGGATAAAGCAAAATTTATCTTTTTTGTAACAGATTCAATCAGGAGATAGTATCTATTGAAGAAAAATAATTCGTAAATTCCATTACCACCTGGACTCCATTGAGCACAAGATTTGAAAAGACATCAAATCTTCCGTCAAAGGGACTATTTAGCTCCGAATTTTTCGTAAAAACACCGCCTCTTCTTCGAAAATCCACCAAATCCACGAAGCACATAATTTTGAAGATCAAGCCAAGGCGGAAATATAGGTATTAAATTCACAAATTTTGTAATAGGAAACTAGAAGCTTTTAAATCAATCGCATACGTAATTATTTCTTATTTAAACTATTGTTATGAGGATAAAAATGGACATAAATGATGATAATAATGAGGAATTCATCCGTAAAATATATTTACGAATCGCTTTGTGCGTAAACCTGTATTATGACGTCACGAGATCAACGACTTAGAATGCTCAAACATGCTTAGAACTTTTTATCATTAATTTACAAATGAACAAGCTAGAGACTTCGTTTGCGTCGATTGCTCCATCATCCTTCCTTATGGGTATAATATTATATTATAAAGAGAAACTGTTATTATTGTATTTTCTTGTGATTGATTTTACGCGAAAGCATTTAAAAATTTGTGAACTACCTCCACCTACTACTACTACTATTTCTCCGCAGTGGTATGTGGAGTATTTTTCTGGATGATGGCAGTATTGGCTGATAGTATCTTCTGGTCTTTTGGTATGTCTGACATAGGGTTTTAGATTCTTGATAACAGGACGATTCGACCAACCACAAATCCTCGCCAAAGAAAATAGAGTTTTTTCAAGACTTGTACGTGAGACCATTATAATTAAAAAACATCCAAATTTCAATAGAGAAGATGGTTTTCAGCTTTCCAACACCTGGGATCCTGCTCCCTTTCATTAAAGAGTGCCAACGTATATTCTGTAAGGGTGAACCTCTCTTAATGTTTATAGGCGATGCTTGTCGCTCACCATTATGCACCAGCTCACTTGCCCACTCCTACATAAACCATACTAATTTCAGTAGCCACTTTCACCAATGAGCAAAATCTGATATCTAAGAAAGTCCAATATAATATTCAGTGGAGATATTGATCTCTTTGAGAACCATCAGCTTAATTAGCTCTCGTAATTAGCAGACTCTACGTAATCTTCTTAATATTTACGCGGCTCAACTGAAATGCCTTACTTTGATATCTTTTGAAATACTGGATTTTTTAATCACGGCAAAGTCTAATGAGACCATGCGGCGAGATATTCCTGGGTGCACGAAGTACCATTTTATTAAGTACGTTTATGATGATGTGATATCTTGTAAGGTTTATTGTAGATTATTAACTGCATTGAAATTTTTGAAAATGGTCCGTAAAAAACCCGGTTTTAACTTGATTCTTTAGTGTAAATGTGTTTCGTTTTTGAAATATCAATGAGTGAACTGCGAAGGAATTGCTACCGATTTATGCTGAATACAAAATGAATAATTGGACACTTTATAAAAATGTTGTCTAGTTTATTATCAATTATATTGTTCAAATTATTTAAAATGAATTGATTTTTTGTTAGATTGATTTCTTCTATCATAAGTAAATAAATTAAATAAGCTAATATTCATATAATAGTCAGAATTTCATCAAAAATTAATCCAGCAAAGCAAACCAAATTAAAAATTTAAACTTTATTTCCAGTAAGCATGAAGAAACATAATTAAAGACAATTTGACAAGAAAACTTCATAAATGACTTACATGTTCGAATCCATAAAAACACAATTCAGAAATAACGAAACATTTTGAAACATGAAATTAATTTAACGGAAATTTCAGATGTTCTGTGAATTGTAAATCGTGATTTTGAATATCTGCTCCTTGGAGCATAAATTGATATATTATAATTCTCGATTCAATGGTAATTCAACGATCAAAAATGTATTTACAAGTATTATTGACTCATCCTACTAATATTATAAATGCGAAAGTTTGTAAGGATGTGTGTGTGTGTTTGTTGCTCTTTCACGCAAAAGCTACTGAGCCGACTGCAATGAAATTTGGTATGTAGACAGCTGGAAAACTGGAACAATAATAAAAATCATCTTTATTTAGTTCTCACAACATTAGTCCATAACAAAAACTTAAAAATACAGAATAACATATAGGTAACTTTTTATCACGATATTCCAACGGGATTCGAACTTACGCGGGTGAAGGTAGTTAATTATAAGGAGACAAACCCTGTTCTAAGAAGCCAAGTGTAAAATCTTAATAAATAGACTATGTTAACATAAGTACCTAACGTTTGAACTGCGATATACCTACGGGATACGGAATTACGCGAGTGAAACCGCGGGGCGCAGCTAGTTAAAATATAATTGTTTACGTTAAGTAATTAACGAATAAGTCACGAGCGAAGCCGGAATGATCCACTAGATAATAATAATTCAAACTAGTAATTTAAAAAAAAAACAACTTTATTTTTATATACCTTTTTAAAATATGTTTGATGAACTAATTACAATGTATTTGATAATCGAATAAGCTTAGTCGGCATGCATTGTCATTAATAAATTTACATATTTTTTTTTTTATTCTAATATTTCACAAAATGAAATATAATATCAGTGTTTCACGTATGTGTTATAAAACTGACACAATTAATGTGAATTAAATATAGTCGGTGATTAAATGACATTTTATGATTAATATATAATATGTTAACGATATAACGATTAATCTAACGACATACAAATGAGCAAATACGCTTGAAAGATACAATTATTAACAAGCTATTGTGCACATCTTACTTTTATGCACCCTTTTGCATTTATTATATTAATTTAGTTTGTTTGTTTCGTTTGATATAATCATTTATTACCTACATGTTCTATTTATTATTCTATATCACAACGAAAAGGTCACCTATTTACTCACAGACAACAGAATATAATGAAATTGTTTTTTGAATCTGGGTAAAATTTTTAATCATTAAATAAAAATACGCTCCAACGGTTCGAGACATGTACAATGTACAGCCTAAATCGCTGAGTAAAATCTAATGAATAGATAATTAAAATTATAAAATTGATACGTCTGGACTTCCCAGTGGTAATGTGATGTTTACCTCATTCCTGACCCTTCTATCGCTCTGATGTTCGGAGAATAATATTCTGACGTCATCGCAAGCGATATAGCAGCATCGCGCTTTAAAACCCGTTCAGTATGAGACGGAGCGCGAAAGTGGTCAATCGTGTATACATTCCGCTATAATGGCCAACAGATATCTGTTGTGCCTTTTGTTATTGTGTGTGACGCTAAGTGCAGTGAATGGGAAATGGGGAGGCCGTAGTAGTTCTCGTTCCAGCTCGAGGGGATCGAGTAGTTCAAGCAGATCCTCTGGATGGGGATGGGGGTCGAGTTCGGGAAGATCATCCTCGTCCAGTTCGAGCTCCGGTTGGAGCTGGGGGTCGAGGAGTCCGTCAAGTTCCAGTTCAAGTCACTCGTACCCATCATCATCATCAGGCCTATCGGGCTCCAGCAGTGGGCATAGCTATCCATCCTTGTCATCAGGGTTATCTGGATGGGGTTCAGGCTCCCATAGCTACCCTTCTTCTTCGTCGGGATTATCCGGACGAGGTATTTTTCATTCCTCACCATCTCAAATTTGGGATTTTGATCATTACAAACACTTTAAACCTAATGTTGTATACACATCGTCAACTAAGAGTAAAGCATCATCCGCCTTAGTAACGGTTCTTATAATTTACTTGAATCTAATTTTGTAAACCATACAAAGTGATTAAATGTATTAGGTGCTACATAGTTACAAGAAATATTCATCAACTCATAGTCTATCTGACATTGGAAACGACGGGAATAAAATAATACATAGTAATAAGCAGTTCTGGAAATATAAATCGTTCATCAAACAGTAAAACAATTTATTTAAGATATTATTGTGGTAAAAGCTCACAAAGTAAACTCCGTTCTTTGCATGATATATCCCAGACTTTATAATCTGTATAAGTATTATGACGAATAATAAAATTTATAGTATTATTATAAATTTATGAACGTACTACTACTCTCATTGTTAAGACGAGAAACTGAAAATCAGTGTTGCAATTACTGCGTTTTACCTCCATATTTCATCTATTTACTTTTTTTTTAACATTCTGTTTTATTGTATTGTTTTATTGAATTTTTTACTTTGTGTATTCTGTTTTATGGAGTCAAATCTACTATATAAAAATAAGTCGGGTTTTCCTTCCTGACGCTATAACTCCAGAACGCACGAACCGATTTCCACGGTTTTGCATTCGTTGGAAAGGTCTTGGGCGTCGTGAGGTTTATAGCAAAGAAAATTCCGGAAAAATTTCAACAGAAAAGCGGGAAAAACGAAGCCATCTGGTGGCGAAACGGAGTTCGCCGAGTTTGCTAGTAAATATATATTTCTTTCTCTCTTCCTTTCTTTTAATTTTATTCTAATTACAAAAAATATAAAGCGCATTTATTACTCTTGAATGTTGCTTTCACAGCATGAGAAAGTTACAATATTACTTTTTTTTTATTTTCTTCGTCAGATTCCCCAAAATACCCATGGTCAAGTGGAAGTTCATCCAACTCCGGGAGCAGATATCCAGCATCGACAGGCTTATCTGGATCTAGCTCTGGAAGCAAATACCCAGCATCAACAGGCCTATCTGGATCTAGCTCTGGAAGCAAATACCCAGCATCAACAGGCCTATCTGGATCTAGCTCTGGAAGCAAATATCCAGCATCAACAGGCCTATCTGGATCTAGCTCTGGAAGTAGATATCCAGCCTCTACAGGATTATCTGGGTCAAAATTTTCAGCTACTTCGTGGCTGTCGGGAACTAGTTCTGGCAGTAGATATCCAACATCAGTATCCAGCTCAGGAAGTAAATACCCGGCATCTACAGGACTATCAGGATCTAGCTCTGGAAGCAGTTATCCAGCTTCCACTGGTTTATCGGGATCTGGTTCTGGCAGTAAATATCCATCACATTATGGTACCAGTAACTCTAATCCCCCATCAAATACATATAATAAACCAGACTATAACTATCATCCTAGGAACACTTACAATACTAATTCAGGCTACAGGCCAAGCGCTCATGGCAATACATATGGTAATTCATACGGTTCATATGGCAACAACTTCCACACACCTACTTATTACACATCACCTCAACACATTTACGTTACAGAATACAGAAATTCAGGAAGTCGCTATAATGACTTACTAACAGGGCTTACATTATACAACTTAGGACGTTCTCATAGTCATTACCATGACCATTACTATTATGACGACTATTACAGACACAGATATAACAGTGGTTCCGGTTCAAGCTATCGTCCTTCTAGCGCACAACCAAGAGACGAAGCTTATTGTTTACTGAGAGTGAAAGAACACAATAAAATTGAAGAACTAAAAATACCATGTGAAATTGTATCCACATTTACAGAAGGAAGTAAAAAAGTATCTAAAGAATCTAGTCAAGTAGAGACCATGGTTTGTCACAATTCTACAACTGTTATAACCGAGGATGCATCATCTACTACAAACAAAAGTCCTACTGTAAACATATCTTCTACAACTGAATCTAGTGCAAAATTATCTGTTATACCCATTGTTACTACTTTATCCGATAATCAAACAAATGTAAAGGATAATATCACATTAACATCAACAATAACACCACCTACTAATAGCACTACATTTACTCCAGTGGTTACCATAACTACACCATCCAGTCTTTCACATAATATTTCTTCAACGACCGAAACTCCAGTATTATCAAATGTTACGTTATCTAGTAATAACACTGGTTCAACAACAACTTCTCCTAATGCGACTGTATCTGGTACAAATACTAATTCCACTGAAACAACAACCCCCACCGCTGTATCAAATACAACGATGCAATTGCCTGATGTAACTACACCAAAAACCAACATCACCACACCGAAAACAAACGCAACAGCATCAAATATAACACAAACTAAAGAAACGAAAATAACGAATTCAACGTGTGTTGTAACATCACAACTGAAGGACCCGCTTAGCGTGAAAGGCCCACCGCCCGATCCAAACGGCATGGAATGCGAAGTTGAAATAGTAACAAATAACCACCGACTTAAATCTAAAGTAAATTGCGTTACGTTAATGGAATACTCTAGAATGCCGGAACCTAAAAAAGACGCTGGTATTGTGCCAGCTAGAGATAAATTAAAATCTTGGTTAGCTAAACCTCCGTGGTGGATGTCAATGTTTATTGCCGTTTAATTTTAAACTGTAGAATTTAAATAATTTTAAGTATTAATAAGATACTGCCCCATATGTGTATTTTTATGGATATGTGAGCTCATTTATATCTTGTTAAGTTCTTCGTTATGCAGAGGAACGTGTATAAAAGAAATAGAACATTTATTACATAATATAGATCAATATAAATTTATTTTTAGTAAGGGCCAAAGTTTATCCGCCGATACGAACATATCATTTTATTATAATGTCAATTTGGGCCTTCAATTTGCAATGGAACCAATATTAAGTTTAAATGTAATTATAATACTATAGAAAGAAGCATTGCTTTTATACCTCAATAATTTAATCATTACAATTCCTGTTTTGTAAATAATTTTCATATATTAACTTTATGTTAAGAAACAAAATCATTTTAATGTTTGCAATGCGATGGAATTATTGCTATGACATATTTAATCCTTTGTTCAAATTAAATACGACATACAATGTAAAGATGTTTTTTTCATTTCCTAAACCCTTTTTACTGTAAAGATTAAATCTTAATTTAAATTAAAAATAACAATATAACAATCAGTCATCTACAAAACAATACATGTAATTTAATTTCAAAAAACCTATCCTGAAATAATCTAAGTGTGTTTATCTTGCATTTTATACGTATCTCAAATTAATGATCAGAGAACTGTTAAATATAATCAATTTAACATTCTAATACAAGGCAAAGCTAATTTTTCCTTATATATTACGACTCTAGTATAATAATACACATTTAAGACTCAAAACATTTAATAACCGCTAAGGTTATCGTTTCTGATGACTTTTGTAATCAGTTTTATCGTACTGTTATTTCGAATAAACATACAGAATAACGTTCAAACTGAGTGACATATTAATCTATATTTAATACAACAAAGTTGATATTTTTAATGATTGTTTGTGCTTCTGTAATGCTTTCATTGAACCGCTTAGACATTATTCAATCCTAGGTTACAATTTAGTCATCGAATATAAATGTAAAACAACCATTTTAAAATGTGTTCTAATTGTTTAAGTATGACTTATTCGTAGTGACATTTTATTTTATTGTATAACTAGCTGCGCCCGCGGTTTCACTCGTGTAAGTCCGTATCCCGTAGGAATATCAGGATAAAAAGTTGTTTATATGTTATTTCAGTTGTCCAGTTGTCTACGTACCAAATTTCATTGCAATCGGTCTAGTAGTTTTTGCGTGAAAGAGCAACAAACACACACACATCCTTACAAACTTTCGCATTTATAATATTAGTTGTATGTATAATACTTATTAGGACGAATTATATCAAGCCCTAAGCGGTTTAACAATGAGCTTAAATTGAATTCTATAGCAATAAAACTTAGCGCGAAAACTATCAAAGACTAAGAAAAAATTAAATTAAATACTAAAAAAATTACACAAAATACGGTCTTTCCTGACAAAACTGTCAATTTATGTAATACCATTGAACCGTCAGGCTGAACTGTATTTACTAGTGAAATAGTTTTAAATTCGTGGTCGTAACTTACGAAACTCCCTATTACACTGCAGCGATATAAATTTCCCAGTGCCTATTTTGCAGTTATTATGGCCTGGTATATGCAATTTGTTATATCGCAAAAAGGCTTGCATGTTCAGAGGAAGTTTCGAGAAGGTAACTAACTGTTTTTGAATAGCCAGGTTCAGTTTCAGCCTGTGGTCATTACATCTGAGGGTTATTGTTTATGTTAATTTGATTGTATTTAACGCTTTACTTATTGTGTGAAAAATACAGGTCTTTCTTTTATTGTGTTAATATTGAGTGTTGGTGTCCTTGTTACAGTGGTTAACGCGTGAGTGTTAAACGATAGGTCCTGGGTTCGATTTCCGGTGGGCAATCAAAAAAAATGTATTATGTTTCTCTAAGGGACCCGGGAATCTGCTTTAACTTTTTCCTAGTCTGATACGAGGGAGTCGTTTTTAAAACTTTTTTTAGATAAATAGTATTAAAATGTAGATTAAAGATTAGTCAAAAATCGAACGTGAAGTGGGATCGTGGGTGGCCAAGTGGTCCAGATGAAGTCACGGTACGATGGAGGGTGCAGGAATAAAACGACTATATTTATGTATTATATTATTAATCGATTTTAATCTATTAAAATGTTTCGAAAAGAACTTGTTACCTTTGTATTTGGAGACAACTGAACTTTTAATTTTTCGTTTTATTATATAGATAGATAGATATTATATATATAAACTGGAATTTACATCTCGAACCCCTTCGTAAGGAACTACATACAACACTTAATTTTCAAATATCGATATCTTATTTGATGTCGGTAACTAAGTCATACAAAAGTTATATGAATAATAATATTCTCTGATTTAAACGGAAGCCATCAATCAGACATGTATCCTAAAATAAATCGTTTTAATCATTAATTTGTTGTAGTTTACCACCAAATTAAATAAAACAATAATAACATAAAAGTATACTTTTTAGAACTGCATATTTTGAGAGCGATTGTTCAGTTTAAAAGTTATCTTTACAGAGATACTAGAGATTTACAGTTTTAATTGTACCGAGTTTAATCCTCCAGGTTTCATGTGAATAACTACTAGCTCTATTGTATTTCTCGGCAGAGAATGTAATAATATGTAGCACCTCTTGCTAACTAATACACAGAACGCGATTATATTATGCGTTAGGGAAAAAATATTTTATTATATTGTGATGATGTATTTTATTTTCATATTTAAAACTTTATTTAATGGAAACACAATATTACGCCACGAAAAAACGCATAACGTGGGTTGAACCATTACGCTCTCAAGTGTATTCTTTAAGGAGTTTCCAATATTACTATAATATAATTTAAAATTTGCTCTTACCTCTTAATTTTAACTTATCAGCTATCATTATCTCGCGTGTTTGTTGTTTGAATTTGTTTGTCACTTGTATGTTGATTTGTATTACCTGAAACAAACAGAATAGTATCGTAAGAAAGTTGTTATTTTTACTATCTAAATTTAATATGTTTATAATCATCAATTATTTTGGGGACGCTTTTACGCATGCCGCTACCAGGGTGAACCTTCAAATCACCCACGCGTACGCATTAGTTACAAGGAAAACATTTAATTTAAATCCTGAAACCTTTTAACCACCCGAACTAAAACCTATTTCCTATATCTTCCCTTTAGAAGTATTTAAATATAACAAACAATATTAATGCAGTATGACAGTCTAATAAATTCGTACAGTCGTTGAAGATATTTCAGAAAGAGCAAGCCCGATTTATACACGCCATGTTGTTAGCGGCTCGGGTCTCTATTTTGGGTTTGTACGCATGTTACAATGTTTGTAGGTACATTATTAAAAACGAAGATAATAACGTAGAAAAAAATTTACATGCTACTTGGAGGGACTGATTACACGTAAAATTAACATCATCATTTCGTCATTACTATATTATTGACTATTATTGAATTATGACAACCGCGACAAAGTCTAGACGTTTTCGGCGTTTACTACGAGATAGAAGGCGTTGCACTACTCTATCTCTTTATACTGTGGCAATACTAACAAGCACCCTAACGAACCATCACCCTTTACCGCTTACTATTGACATTCTGAATCTATGTATAAGCGCATAGACTTGTATATGCATTGGATTGTCTTGAGGAAACAATAATAGAATGTACAGATCAATATGTATGGTGCATACAAATGGTATGTCAGATTACGTCGATGCATTTTCAAAAGAACAGTTGTTATATTTGTCTATATAAACGATATTATTATTTTCAGAGGTATTATTATTTTGTTTATGTAACTAGCTAGTTTGGTTCCTTGTTACGTGATTAATTATCGAAAATTGTGAAAAATATATGATATCTATACAAATTATATAAAGAAAAAACATAATGTGTATTTTTGAATGAATGTTTGTAATGTTTTCATAGAAAAACTAATCAAACAATTTAAAATATTCTTTCACCATTAGAAAGATGTATCTTCACTGAGTGACATAGGCCCATGTTTACCACGGGCAAAACTGAAGCCAACTGGGAGCATAGAATAATCACGATTTAATGTTTGCTTCATCCATAGTTGGAATTAATCAGTTTGGCAATAAAAAAGGTATAAAATACCGGGAATATTTATTGCGTCATTCAATATAAAATTAACAACTGCCAGAACTTTACCAAGCGATTCGGCCGTCTTAATAACACTTTATTGTCGATTAATCAGCCTCACGCTATATCGACCTGCCTAATGGCTATTAAATCACTTATTATAGCAAGCATTCCATTATTTCGGGCATATTTTATGTATCTAATTGTTATTTAACGTGTGAAGTACTCGTTAGAGTATTAAGATCTAGACAGAATCGAAACATAACATAAAAGATATTGATAAATGACTGTTTAGTTTATATCCAGTTTTATAGTTCCATATCCATAGGGTAACGGTAGCCTATTAAGACTTCGCTGTCCGTTTGTCTGTCCGTCTGTTACCAAGCTGCATGCTCATGACCCATGAAATTAAGTTAAAATTCAGATATGATATTGTTCTGTTGCCGCTAGAACAACATATACAAATTAACTACGAGGAAGTGATTACTGTTTCTTATTACATTATCATTTCTTATTTCCCGTACATGTGTATTGTGTTATATAAGTGTGTTTTGAATATTTTATTATTTGCCTTTGAATTATAGTAACATAGTTATTATAAGTATAATACTCATAATAATTCATTAGCAGTCATTATAATTTAATCGCAGACTACGGTACTGTAAAGATTCTAGGTGCTTTTAATTCACAAACTTTTAATAGCAGCACATGCTCAAATTATAAGATCATTCCCTTTTAATAATATATTGCATATAACGTATATCATTAACTTCATTATCTTTAGAAACCCACATTACCTTGTAAATTTTCCCAGCATAACGTTCGTTAAATGCAAAAAGAATCGTCTCAAATAATGCTACAATATACAAACGGAAAGAATAAACGCAATCAGCGTGAAGTGGCGAGTTTTTTTATTCGGTACACCGGGTTCGTACGTGACAAATTTCGGTGTCACTCCGGTGCGTGCCAAGCGCGTGACCCGGCCAATTGTGGAGCCTTGTAAAACAATAGCTATCATTGTACTGATGTAAAGATATTGTACATAAGCGCGCATTTTACGCTTTAAATGCAGACTTTTAAATACATTATCCACGTGTAAGGCGTGATGCGTTGTGTCACGCACAACATGAGTTTTTTAACGCAAACACGTTAATTGTTTAGATTTGGTACAAAGAACTGTTCGGAGTTAATTAAAATTGACTAAATATTACGATATAATTATGTATAAGGATAGCTTAGGGATTTAGATGGGATAAATATTATACAATACATTAACAAATGACAGCACCGCCAATACTTGTCCATAATGCTATTATAGTCAAAAGTAACATCCATGCAAACTAACTGATACCTATGGGAAATAAAATATATCACTATTTTTAATACATCATTGACTACCCTATATGTGTAGTACAGAGCAGTTTCGATTAGAGTCGGTATATGGACAAGTCTACAGAATGATTTGTAAACACGTGTATGACAACTAAAAATATTTTATTCCAACTAATTAAACTATTGGATATATTATTAAATTATTTCTTGGTGGACTAGGAACAAAACGTATGAGTTTTATTTATTATTGTGTTCTCTTTCACTCAGCATACTATATGATAATTGTCTCCTAGAACAAACACTATGTCCAAGCACTGAAAGTAAATATGTTGCGCTCACAAATATAATATGTAAATGAATGCAAATGAAAACGAAAATTCTGTTCTCTGCTGATTTATGAACTGATAAATCGCGTATGCTAATTATTAATTATTGAATAAGCTATTATCAAGTTATCCTGATTGGTATCAAGCAGCGAGGGGCGTGAAATTGACTGAAATGTTATTTCGTTTGGCTACGTAACTTTTTATTCGCTCACAATTAAAATGGATATTTTTAAAGATCGGTGCGAACGGGGCCCAATTACAGAGCCTCTGTCTGAATTGGATAATCAATTATTATTATTTGTTTCTGTATAAATAGTTGAAAGGATCAGATAAAAGAGGTTAGAAAGGTAAGAGGTTCTTGATTAGTATAAGCACGCGTATCTCTCGCAATGAAGGCATTACAATGCTCCATTCCTCGCTTTGTAAAAGATATGATGAGATTATCTGACTATGCAATGTAAGCAATGTATTATTTTCTATTTATTTGCGATTGTGCAATTTATGTCCACAAAGAGACGCAGATTCTTCGCCGACATGGTCTTTCTAATCGCTTAATTCTTGATGATGATTTAAAAAATCTGCTATAAAATGGATTTTTTATCCCGATTAAATGCTCCCTTGGGATAAAACAGGAATCTTGATATCCGGGGGAGCCGGAACTAGCGTCTAGTACTACATAAGGATAGTATCCCATCGTATTCAACTCATATTGAAGTGAATTTTATATTATAACTAGCGGTCCGCCTCGGCTTTGCCCATAATACATATAGCCTATAGCGTTCCTCAATAGATGGGCTATCTAACACTGATAAAAATTTTCAAATCGGACTAATAGTCCCTGAGATTAGTGCGTTCAAACAAACAAACTCTTCAGCTTTATAATATTAGTATGGATTTTCCATGTTTAAAGTTCAATTTCTGCCAACAAATCGGTCTTCAGAATGGGATTTAACTATAAAAATACACAGCTATATATAACTATATTATATACTCGCAAGCGCAGTTTTGTCCCCATTATGGCGCTATTGTTTCACAAAATGTGTTTATGCTTTTTAGTTATTTTATACGTGAGAAATGAATTCGTTTTTGAATTCACCTAAGCCCATTTTAAAGTCTCATATGTGAACAATACGCGTCTGAAACACGCGAAATGAGAAAATTTTAAGAAAACTAATAAGAGTAAGAACGAATTAATTTTAATGAGAGAATGTTTTATTTAAAGCGCGCTTTATTATTTTATGTATAAGTGTTATAAGGAACCTTGGTTAAAATAAAATTTTTAATATTGATGTGTATGAAATTATAGAAATGAATTATAAATTACGAGAAAAATTTCACACAAGTAAACTTAAAAAGCAAAATCAGGTGTTATAGATTTCTTCTTAAACTAGTATTTCCTAAAATATTCAAAACCTAACACTAAAATCACCTTAGTCGTTATCAAGTATCCAACTCTAATATAACTAATGCATTTCCCATTTTTCACTATAAAAACCTTTACAAAGTCCGCATAATCCGCAACTAAGTCACACACTTGCATCCACGTGTATAACAAACAGCAGCACACACACAGCCGTAATTGTCATCCACCATAATTACTTTGTCGCGCAAGTTCTTTTAACATCTTAGACACTGAGTTATAATTGTGCAGTCAACAGCGACTGTAAGAGCGCTGACTAATAGTTACGTCTCAGCCACACCTCAGCAACGAAGCAAAAACCCACTGTAAAAGAGGTATTAAAATATGGTATACGTAACTTAACACGATCTTTGAGCTTGTTAGACAATTGTGAAGGACTATTAACGTTTTTTTTCACTTATGGCGCGATTTCGCTCGATTATGACTCCGGTTGTTTTAGGTATTGAGAGACTGGTTAATTTTTAGAGATTCGAATTCTGTGATCTTCTGGAGTATTGCAGATTTAATTCAGGTTTTCATCAGTGTTTGTTATTTTTCTCATATGTACAGATGAAAGAGGAAAGATAGAGTTATCTATTTATCATCATCACAGCGCCATCATCACGCTGGAATTAGTTCTGCGTTAAGACGTCAAAGTAACAATCCAACACTTGTCTAATTGGACTAAATGGCCAAAATTAATTGTAAGCTACACTATTGATAAAATACTCTTGTAAATAATTGCATTATAATATATAGAATTCGCAAGCGTTTTCAGGTTTTACTGGACAAAAACTGCCATCAATTGGATCCAAAGTTTATTATACATATATAATTTTATATTAAAAACTATCTACTCTATAAAATATCTCAAACAGATTCTTTGAGCGTACCACATTATATCAATTTAATTAAACAAGTCTAGTTCTATAGAGAAACTTATTATCTAAATCATCTTGTTTCATAACAATATCTAATAATTGATTTTCTAAACGCGTTTGACATAAACTAAACTACAAGCAAGTCTCAATGGAGCAGACACGTATCATGTACAGTGGACAATAATTATACATAGGTAGTGTGTTTATGACACTCCATCCTGGCACGTAGCACTTGTTACAAGATGAACTCAAGACTGCAGCTCAAGTTCATACTCAAGTTGAATGTCAGTATTTTTCACTAGTTCAGAAACTCTTTTCTCGCAGAACATCAATAGCTGCTATATAATGACTGTCCTGCGTGTGATGTACAATGGAACTCATAGTTATGCATACGCTGACGGCGTAAAAAAATGCTCTCAAATTTTAATTCATCACCATTCTTATATTTTATTTGTTTAATTGTTAAAATGTACAACCCTGACTGGTAACACCTAACCTTCGCCATCCGCAATCGCTCATACCGTTATGATTATGTTTTCGAAGACAATATTGCCCTCATAAGCATATACCCTATATGCTAGCTGTATGAAACTAGGGGTGTAAACATGCAGTTTAAAAAAAGAGAAAACAAACATATTTACCATGTTTTTTTGTTTAAGTATTTATTGCATCCACATGTTTACGTCTATAGATATTTAAAGTAAGTGTTTTAAAGAGTAACAATTTTGATACAGTTTGGCACTAAAAATCATGAAATGATGTCATCATTAATTCTTGAACTATAAGTTTGGTCACTACTATTTCCTATTATTTTATACGAGCACTTTATATGTATAATATTGTACTAAACGCTGCAATTTATCACTTAAACCCCAACACAAAACAATACATTCGATGAATATAGAAACGTGGCCATGTCATCATTTATCTAAATATTGTTTACATTCCCACAATTTAGTGAATACGATAAATATTGACTTTCATTGAATATTGATGAGTGTATCCAATTATATATTAAATGGCTTAGTACACACGTTCATTATGTAAATAATGATATTCTTTTATTTTAACACTATCACAAATTACACACACAATTATTTAACCAGGCTTGTATCCCCTTGTGATTCATATTATGTGAATTGTATATTTGGATAAAAGACATTTTGACGGATTTTAAACGTGGTTTATTGTGATTTATTTCAACACTCTGTACTAAGCGTGGTTCAGAAATATATCATGGAGTCGTGAAGATAAACTAATGAATGTATAGTATTGTAGGGTATAACAAAGCCTGTATGTCTAATAAATTCATTAGAAATCTAAAACGGTTGAAGGCCGATTAGTGGACGATGTTTTTAATATGAGGCAGGCAAATGTCTGACTGCAGTCCTATGATGGGAGACGCGGTCTATGATGATAAGTTATGCCTACCTAGAAGGTGCCTATTAACTCGCCTCTTGTGCGTAGTATGCCCCTGCTGTAGTTCTATGGAATTGAGGTCTTTGCGATAGTGTATTGCGAATCATATTCACATAGATTAATTAATTGGTTTTTGCTCGTACGTATTATTTCCTCGTTGTATTGAGGAAAATGATAAAGATAAACTAAACGCTATAAACAATATTACTAGTTTTAGGATGGAGTTAAAATGTTAATTAAGGATCGCGTAATCGATTCTCTTATTGTTTATTAAATATTTATACATAATAAGCTTTCCAACGTTAAATTGAATTATTAAACGGCTCAATTCGCACGTAATAAAGTCTTATATTTTTCGCTAACACGTTAAACTTATTACGTTTAATTAGTAAGATATTAACGTGTTTTCGCCATTAAAATTAACGGAGTAATGTGAATAAATTCAATCACCGACATTTCCACTTACGCGCCCAAGTTAATTAATGCAAAATAATTAATTTATTCCACGAATATATTATATTTTAGCCGAACGTTATTTCTGAAATTCAACTCGTATAGTATTTAATATTGATGAGAAACTAACAAATTTTATGTACGTATTACATAAAATATGTAATTAATTACGCGACATGATGACGGGAAATTTGTTTGACAATGTCATTTTATTATACCGAATTTTTTGAAAATACCTATGGTATTTTTCAAAGATTTTGTGTGTCAAGCGAAAATATTCAAAATGATAATTTTATGAATATGTATGCGGATACTACAATATATGTCACCTACGAAGTGTTTTAATATGATAAAATATAAAAAACTATTTAAATATATTTTCTGTCATATTTTATGTAATATGCAATTACAAAATTTTCACGAATATATTAAAAGAGGTTTTAATAGTCAACTTGAAATGTTAAAAAGATACCTTTTATGTATGCTATTTGTGAGTATATTTGATTATTCACTGAAACAATCACAATGCAAATACGATCTTTATCTGAATACTAGCTAGAACCTGCGGCTTCACTCGCGTTGTACCCGGCTAAAATATAGCCTATGTGTAAATCCAGACTATAATCTATCTCCCTACCGATTTCATACAAATCCCAAGAGCCGATTTTACGTCAAAGAGTTACAAACATCCTTCATGAACTGTGTTGATGAGAGATGCTGGGATTTATTTTATTTTTTTTAATTTTATCATTACAATGTATTAGAATTCCATGAATTGCATTTAAATGCTAAAAAAATAAAAACTAATTCCATACATTCTTAGAAACTTTCGCGTCTATGATATAGTAGGATAATACAAAATTAAAATTATGATCATAAGAAACAATATTAATCACAAAAGTATTGAGATAAAAGCTTAATAATTCTCAAAAACTTGTAATAGTGTAAACCTTATTACCGAATGCATACCAATCAGGTCTTTAGTTCTAATTAATAGGCCTCCGGTTCACTCGCACCGGTTCCCCTTAATCGTTGGCCATGTGGTAAATTATAAGGGGCCGAAAGGGATAATTGTACTTTCAATTATACCTCTTTAATAAATGTAGCTTGCACATTGATTGTCATTTGTTCCGTGTGATTCTGTACATCACTGACTGGGATGAGTTTTATGGGACCTTAAGAAGGGGTCACCTTTCTATATCGATGTTTTCTTGACTTGTTTTAGTCTATTACTTAGTTGTTTTAGTCTATAACTTCTAAATCTATAGATACATAAGTCACTTTATTTATTTATTTATTTATTTATTTAAAGTTCACCAACAGGCAATACATTAAGTAGATTACATTAAGTGAATATAACAATTAAGTAAGACCATGAATGTCTTTAAAAGGTAAACACAACATGCATATAAATTAAACAGCTAAAACATCTTAATACTAAATTATAAAAACATTACAATGTTATACTGCATAATACAATAGTAAATAAAAACACTCAGTTAAAAAACAAAGCTAATAAATATTATTTAACGATACAATGTATGAAATTGTCCCACTTTCTCTTCTAAAAAGTTTAAGGTGGAACAAAATCGAGATTTAATACAGCTATGGAATGGAATTCCCTCCCTGCCACTATTTTTCTTAACCAATACAAAAAAACAAAAAAAAAAACCGGGGTGAATAGGCACCTAGGTGGAAGTGCACCCACGTAGACCACATCTCCGCTTCCCATCAGGTGGGATTGTGGTCAAACGTCTGCCTATCGATTATAAAAAAAAGGGTCTAAAGGAGTCTTCGCATATAGATTAAGCTAATAAAATCGTGTTTAAAAATATTCTTCATTCTTTCATTCGATTGGTTACAGCATCTTTCTACCGAAGCCACTATAGAGAAGGTTCTTGTAAGAGGAAGAGTTATGTTAGTTAGTTATTATATATATTATAGTGTTTGTCATTTATTTGGCTTATAATTATTTAATGTATTTTAATATATTTTAAGCAAAAACCTAAAAAACAAATAAAAACACCTTCAAATTGGCTTCACTAAACTTAAATAACAAACGGCGTTTATGCGACTGTGAGCATTGTTACAAACCTTATAAGGTTTCACATAGCAAAATATTTGGTAAAAGTGTTTTGTTTTCTATAATGATAACATAAAAAAAAATAGAAGCACATGGGAGACTCCAGTTTTTGAATAAAAGCGATTCATAGAAATCGATTCACCGAGTAAAAAGTTATGAGGTAACAAATACATAAAATACAATCGATGATAACGTCCTCAATTTGTCGAAAGTTGAAAAGAATTCGTTCAAAAAATTCTTAAATATGCTGAAGAGCATTGTTCTATGCATTTCAACCAATTTTTATTTTTATTGATTACATGAACAATTTATATTACCGTACCGTACTACCGTAACAATAACCAAACGAAGTTTCATAAAAAAATGCGTTTTTCATAATCAGGTCGAGGGTAGGAACATTCTACATGACAAAAGAAATTGCATGCGTCGTGCAATCAACTGTCCATCAAATCGACTGTAGTTTGAAACTATATCCACGCATTTTGCGTAGGGGAGGTAGAGGAAGAATGTTTTACATTACTGTAATATAAATAATATTACTCCTTTTCGCCTCAGCTACGCCTGGGTGTGCATTGCTTGTATTCATATTTTATTTATTATCCTTACCCAAGTAGAAACAAATAGTTATTACAATAATTATAGTTTAAAAAAACTAAAAAAAACACTCTTTTATTGCAAATTGAACTAAAAACTAGAAAATAACTTTTGATGGCAAAGAGTTTAATGTAACTATAGTTGCAGATGAAACAATCAATCATAATGAATCACCTCAAAACAAAGTTATAATAAAATTTAAGTTATTAACACAATGATTCAATTCAGAGTAAAAAGCGTGGGGTGCATTTTACTGTAATTCATAACTATCCTCTCATAGATAGATACCAATGATGATTGTAATATTTAAAAATATTAAGCGCCCCATTTTTTACTCCGACAGAGTAAATGAATTTTATGATATTTATAAATGGATAGCTCTTAAATATAAATGTGGTTTCATTGCGGTTGTGGTTGATAATTTTATAGTGTTATTCCTTACAAATATTACGTAATCTTAACGACATTCTTTTATAAAAACGAATAATAAGATAAAATGTCACACATAAATAACAAGAGATTCAAGTAGACAGCGTGGTTAGATAAAAAACATCCGCAATCTTAAATAACATTAAAATTAAGAATTCAAAACTTTCTTATTGTGGGAAAAAGCGGAAAAAACTCATGATACACTCCCTAGTTCCTTTTATTTACAACACACAGTAACTACTATTTACTAGAAATTTAGTACATAATAAGAAAACGTTTTCATCTGATATAACTGATAACAAAACTGCTCATATGGATATGATTATTCCGATGATAAGTGAATCCTATATTTGAATAGAGATTGGTTGAAAATAATATTTCATCGCTTGGATTAAGGGTAAACTCTGACGTACTGAGATACCTTCCCCGTGCGTTTATCTCACAGAGCTAGTGGACCCTTGAAATGAGAGCATTAGGATCATGTGAAAGTGGAAGTGTAATTTATAGTGTCTTAGTTTAAATAATTGCCGGCTAGCTTTATGTGGGAGTTGTTGGTTACGTGTCCTAAAACGTGATTTAAATTCAGGATAAATATTTATTTAAATGCGCATTGTAACGGATTTTAGACGCGATTAATTCATCATCATTTGCACACATTTGTTCGGGTAAGCAGGCAGGCAGACGTAGGCCAATTGTTTCATTGGATCCAATATTTATTTATATATCTTAATAAATTAATGACTTTGTACGTGCTAATATCAAGAACTATAACCTGCACAGAAAAATAAACCGATATCAAAAATTCTTTCACCATTTTATGTATGTGATGTTCCCTCCTGTTTTAATAACTTTAAAAAGCATATAGTTTAGTTTATTGAAATCTAATTGGATTTTATAAGGAATCAATAAGATTTTTGTTAGAACCGGTTTATTTCAATGTCATTTAACTGACAGATAAGATAGCCAAAACCGGTTATTTATCTTCTAAAACTGTTTAATTGAATATACTATATTTGTATATTTTTATTTCTAGGGGTTGATTATTAAAAAAAATATTTTACTTTGTAACAAATTGTTTATTTTACAGTAACATGCACTGCCTTCTCCCTTTCATTTCCCAAGATCCCAAGGTTGACTGGAAAAAATCGCTACAAAACGATAATGCCGCCAATTTGTACGACGGAAGTGTATGTGTGAGTGTTTATTTGTTCTTGTGTATATCTGTGCATTGTGTAATAAAGAGTTTATAAATAAAAAACAAAAGAATTATGTCGTTATTTATCATATAATTGACGTAATTCTAAAAAATATAACAAACATTCTCTCCAAACATGCCTTGATAATTGGAGGTTATCCAATAACCTAAATCTCAGTTAATAGTATTGACTGGTTTTGATTTCCTATCATCTAACAAAGTCAATTTGTCAATTGAATGAAATAAGCAATTCTCTATTGCGTTGTCATTTTTTCGTATAGCTGCTTTGTAGAAAACAACTAGCTGGAGCCCGTGGCGTCACTCGTGTGTTACCCAGATTAAAAGTAAACAATAAGCTAGACCAGAATATAATCTATCGCTGTAAATAATTTCATACAGATCCCGTCGATTGTTTTTGTGTGAAAGACTAACAAACATACGTCTTTAAAAACTTCGCGTTTATAGTACAGTGGGATATTATATTAACCACACAAAATGTATTCAAACTAAGGTTTTACATTAGCTACGTATAGGTACGAGTTATAATACCATTAAAAGTTATAACATATCGGAACCAGTACTTATCAAAGTGGTGTGGTATCTTATATATACTTATTTTATCTACTTATAACAGCTTCACTAAATGATTTTAATCTCCACTTGATAGAGATAGCTAATAAACGACAAGGCCACTTATTATATTAAGCAGTTCTTTTCCTATAGTATAAGTGAAAACGACATATATTTATCTCGTAATATGCTATACAATATAGTATTTTTGTATTATATCTTATACTAACTGTTCGAGCCGACTTCGCCCGTGGTACATATAAAGCCTAGTGAAGTTGTGGCTTTACAATGGTTCTTTTTCTCGACTGTTAAATAAGTGCAATAAGGAATAAACAAATAAATTTTTATCATCATTAATTAATGGCGAAATAATTTTTGAAATCGGCCGAGCAGTTTATATGCGAAAATATAACAATCATACGTACATATCAATCTTTATTATATCAGTATAAATTTAATTTTTAGTTTTATAGCATTGAAATGCTTTATAAATGAGAAATTTTGAAAGAATAGAAAAAATTTGATCACGAGGCAGGATTCGAACCTGCGTATCTTGCCTACGGTTAGGCAAGATACGCAGGTTCGAATCCTGCCTCGTGATCAAATTTATATCAGTATAGATTAGCTGCGAAATGCGTATTTTTGACAATTGATAAAAAGTAAACACAAGTAATAACGCATTACTACCATCCAAATTTCACGCCCGAAACTCGCAGAATCAATTGGAATATTCGACAAACACAATTCCAACAAAGTCGATTCAAACTCACATTCGGTTTCATTGCGCTGAGAGGTCAATACGCAGTACACAGTTGCCGAATTCATTTTAACAGTATGAAACATTTTAATCATGACTAGACGCTCGTCCCGGCTCCGCCCGTATATGAAGATTCCTGTTTTATCCTAAGGGAGCATTTAATCGAGATAAAAAAAGAAATTTTCACATCTATATATATAAAAGAAAGTGGTGTTAGTTACACTATTTATGACTCAAGAACGGATGAACCGATTTGGCTGAAAATTTGTGCTGAGGTAGCTTAGAACCAGGAGATGGACATAGGAAAGTTTTTATGCCGGAAATCTCACGGTAACGGGTACACGCGAGGAAAACGGGTCTATCTTTCCTGCGACTACGCGGGCAAAGCCGCGGGCGGTGAGCTAGTTTATAATATTAGTGTGATTATACTGTGTTCTTTGAAAAATGTTTTACAAATACATTTCAAGTTTGGAGGGGAAGATCAAAATCTGGGAAATTTTATAAATTGGGAAAAAGATTTTTTTTTTTAAATAGATGTTATCACTTGTATTTAGGTGCCAATAACTAATTAAACGATAATTATTTTACTTGTTGAACTATATTTTTAACCGACTTCAAAAAATAAGGAGGTTATTATCGATTCGTATGTACGATACGGTACTGTATTTACTTTTGATATTCGCGACTTCACAACTTTTTACTGGGTGAATCGATTTTTATGATTCTTTTGTTATTTGAACTAACTGAAATATAATTATTATAACTATGTTAGACGCTAATAATGTTGCATTATTATGTATTAGATTATATAAGCAGTTATATCATTCGTAATTATTATTCACTTTTTTTATGAAATCAATTTGAAATATATTTCAATTCCCTGCTTCAAGTCATAATAAAATTAAATAAATAGATCATAGTTTGAACATTGATTGAAAAAGTTTATAAGAGTGAACAATTAATCTGATATAGAAGTGAACGAAGTCGAATCGGACCAAAAGTTTAAAACGAAAACAACTAAATGACCAACCCCGAAAATATATTTTACACTAACGTTAATAGAGTTATTTTTCCCCTGTTTCAAAATACGTCGAGTTTTTCATCAGAAATCAGATTATTTACTTAATATATTATGGAATTAAATTTTCACGTAATTAACAATTTTATGACATACGTAATAAAATTACTTTCATTACGATACTAATTATGTTAATTCCTCTTAATTATTTAAACAACTGACAATTTCGCGCCGCTTCTCTCATTAGCTACCGAACAAAATTATTGAAGAAAAAATTTTTGTAGGACATTATGTGTTATGAAAACACGTATAAAACAGAGTCGTGTAATAATATTATTACTAATTTTAAAATTATATAATATAATGTTTACCGTCGATTGTAACACTGATGTTCATTTTTCTAAATTGAGCTTGTTCAAGAAGCAAATTTTTAATGCCTAGCGCCAATTATATTAAATTTCAATATTTGTAGTTGTATATCAAATTTTTATTTTTATTTTAAATGCTGGTAAAGTTGTGCCTACCTATAATTTAGATATACAAGTACTAATGTGTTGATGAACATTTTAATAGTTTTAACAAGAAATTATGTATCTAGTTGGTAAGCCTTTCTTAGAAATAAATAAATTTTGCAACTAATATTCTAAAAGTGAGTGTGATTGCTTTGCCTTCACGTCGCAATGGATGGATTTCATGATATGATCCTTGTGTCTCAAGATAATAAAGAGGCTAGAGATATAGGCAAATATTACCGTAGTGATTCAAATAATTGCCATGGCATTATTTTAACTAAGCGTGAGAAACTCGTAATTAATAATTGTAACTAAGTCTATTTCTTTATGTATTTCAAAATATTTACTGGTTTTATTTCATCGCCATATTTTTCGAAGGTATGAAAGGATCAATTGCTGATGAAAACAATCAAATATACTCAGAAAAATAGAGATAGTAAGTGCCAATAACCTCCATTATGTTCCCAAAAGTTCCATTATGTTCTACTATGTAGCTTTTATCTTTTCTTAAATACTAGCTGCGCCCCGCGGTTTCACCCGCGTAAGTCCATATCCCGTAGGCATATCGGGATAAAAAGTTGCCAATGTATTTCCAATTTTCCAGTGCCTATGTGTTATTTCAGTTGTCCAGCTATCTACGTACCAAATTTCACCGCAATCGGTTCAATAGTTTTTGCGTGAAAGAGTAACAAACATACATACACATACATCCATCCTAACAAAATTACGCATTTCTAATATTAGTAGGATAAAAACATAACAACCCAACAAAAAACACCTAATAAAAGCTAAAGAAAAATAAAATATCTCTCCACCACTCTTTCATATATCGACTGTATAATATTGTACTTATATCGACTGCGGCTTGTCTGAAATCAAGCTATCGTGCTAATTAAAGTTCATATAATGATCGTGCGTTAATATTGTAAACAGTGTCAATGGTTTAGTGGTTTACTCGCTTTGTGACGGTATTGGGGTTCCAATCCAAATACAGTTGTGATTATGTTTTCTATCATTATTACTAACTTTATACCGCGGTATCACCTCTGTGCAAGATTTATAGGCTATAGCCTTATAATAATAATAATAAACACTTTATTTCACACACAAAACAAAATACAAACAAAGAATATTCACAAATAAAGTAAAAAGCGGTACAAATAGGCGGTCTTATCGCTAAGAAGCGATGTCTTTCAGGCAACCTGAGGGTTTAGAAAAAGTTTGAAGAAAAAAGAAAAAAAATGGAAGATTTGGATTGTAGAAGGAGCATAGCAATAGCATTATAAAAGGTGCAAATGAAAGTGAAAAATGCAAATATAAATATAAATAACAAGTATACAAATAATACACACACACACACACACACACATATGTTATCACAAATATATACATACCAATATACATAAAGGGAAAAGAAGAAAAAATAAAATAAATAAATAAATAAAAGTTAGTAAGGTAAGAAAACATAAAACTAGATACAAATTAATATACTATAAATAAAACATCTAAAAATTTCTTTAACTCGATGGGACAAAAAACAAAACGCTTATGTTTTGTTGCAAGTTAATCGTGAATTTAAGCTTTTATACATTTATTTCACTTTAATAGCATAAGAATAATCAAGAGAAGCATCTCATTTAAATCTTGGTTCGGTACTCAGAAAGTTTAATTAGAAAGACGGAATCGCAGTAAGGGTTTAGTGAGTTAACTAGACGCGAATCGAAACGAAATGTTTGCTAAGATGGGAACTTTATACGGAATTTATTTGTAACTATTTATAAAATAGAGTGTTTGTATGGAGTTATTTTAATTTCTTAAATGGTAAATTAATTTCCTGAACAGTGGAAAAAGATTTCAATTCCGAAATAGCAGAAAGGATGATAAAACTAAACTTGTGCTATGATTTGTCGTAATGGCGTACATTGATATGATATTTCTGATTGTTTTTTTCTTTATTTATTTATTCACTCCAAATATAACAACACGCAGTTAATTATATTTCGAGAATACTATTTTTTAGTTCCTTATTAATGGTTCTATTACGTCTTGTTTAATTAAGGTTAAATTAATTTCAATTAATCTTTCTCGTGTGGATGCAAATTAATTGTCCAAAAAGTAAGCTGACAAAAACACAAACCTTCTATACGCGTGTTTCTTATTATTATAATTGTTGTATGCGTCCTTGTCCCGGTAAAATTATAAAATATAAAATGGGGCCAAAACACAAAAATTTCCTCTCAAACACAAAAAGAGTCTGATTAATCGTAAGGGCCCCTCATATATCGTAGAAGAAAAAAAAGGTTGATTTCAGAACCTCGATTTGATAACGGAGATTAAAAATTCACATAAATCGCAAAGACTAATACATGTAAATTTAATATTATTTATTTTTATTGGCAACTGAAATATTTTAACTTTTCCTATTTATTTCATATACCTTTAGGATGTATTTGCGAAACTTGAATGATGCCGAGCGATTTATTTCTAATGCTCATCCACCGGAAGGAGGCCTAAGCGCCGCTTCCGGTGCGGTCGTCGCCGGAAGTCAGGTAGCATTAATGGTAAACCAGTTATTGTTACGGGTTTCCTATGTGTTTGTAAGTTTGATAATAGAGTTCTGCGTGCATATAAAAGTATATCTTATGTACTTGGAAGAGAGATTAAAGTCCATTACCTGAATGAATAGTCTTGCTCGCTTGTATGTGGTATAAATACTAATGTAGGTAAAATTAGACGAAGGTGTAAACGTCTCAGTTATGAATATTAGTATAGGTTTATTTCTAGTGATATAAGATAATTGGTTGGGTAAATAACAAGAGGAATATTAGGGGTTTCAAACCGAACTAAAAACATTAAAGATTCTATAACATTATAAAATAATTCGTTTGTGTGAACGCGCTGATCTCAGGAGATCATTGAACATGTAATCCTACTAATATTATAAATGCGAAAGTTTGTAGGGATGTGTGTGTTTGTTGCTCTTTCACGCAAAAACTACTGAACCGATTGAAATTAAAATTTGTACGTAGACAGCTGGACAACTGGAATAACATATTGGCAACTATAATTTTTAGTTTTATAGCATTAAAATGCTTTTAAAAATGAGAAATTTCTCATATTGTCAACTTTTTATCCCCATAATCCTACGTGATACGGACTTACGCGGGTGAGACCGCGGGGCGCAGCCAGTCAGTAATAAATGTTATTAAAATATCCTGCTAATATTATAAAGGCGAAAGTAACTATTGATGGATGCATGGATCTTTGTTAGTCTTTTACGCGAAAACAGCTTATCGTATGTGTGTGAAACTTGATACAGAGATAGAGGTACCACGCGAGCAACGCCGCAGGTAACAGTAAGTACTAGCGTATTTGAGAAGAGTTGTTTACACGATAATATAAACCAAAGTTTGTTTTAGGAGAATATATTTAACAAATTCTTTTAGAATGAATAATATTTCCTCATACTGTGAAATCAACAAACATTACAAACGAAGTTCTGACCAAATGTTTGATAAATAAAAACAGCGAAATCCGACTATTCAAATGTTTCATTTAGAAATTAAAAACTTTTTAACGTATTTTAAACGCGATTTATTCATTATATTACTAACCCGACGTTTCGAACACTTTACAGCGAGCGTGGTCACGTGGAGACTGTATAATACCCGCGTAAAATCAAACACAAGAAAATACCATATTTCATTCAATCAAATATTAGATTGATGTCTATTTATCATGTTCACTGTGTACATCCGTTACACTGATCGATTTTCTTTAGGGACAAGTAGGTGATCAGCCTTCTGTGTCCTGCCAGACCGAGACATTTTTTTTTGTGCGTCCCACCGGGAATTGAACCCAGGGCCCCTCTGTTCTACGCTCACGCGTTAACCACTGTACCAAGGAGGCGGTCAACGTTCAGTGGTAGAACGCGAATATTACACATTTGAAAATTAAAGGCTCTTAAACTTAAAATACTTTTTATTAAGGAAATGAAAAAACCTATGAAAAACATACCCAAAGGCCGACACTATCTGCCAATACTGCCAACACCCAGAAAAATACGCAACATACCAATTGCGGAGAAATAGGTGGAGATGGTTCACAAAAAATGTACGACCGTCAAGACATGTAACATCTCAGTCTCATCGTGCTCTTTCTCTCACGCTAGCTGTAAAGTGTCCGAAACGTCGTGTTAAATCCTACTAATATTATAAAAGTTTGTTAGGATGTGTGTGTGTTTGTTGCTCTTTCACGCAAAAACTACAGAGCCGATTGCAATAAAATTTGTACGCACACAGCTGGACAGCTGGAATAACATATAGGCAACTTTTTATCCCGATATCCTACGGGATACGGACTTACGCGGGTGAAACCGCGGGGCGCAGGTAGTATATTATAAAAAAATGGTTTTAAATTCATTACAAACTCTTTAATTTCTTATTGTACCCGCTCTGTGTATTTATACAAACGTTTGTTAATAACGAAAGCAATCCTGCCGTATCCGGTCCGGTTTCAGCGAACCGTGCCATCAGCTTACTCGAAAAAAGCCCTCGCTCGTGAGTGTAAAGCTAAGTTATTGGCGTAAAAACTCGTAGCGTCGTCGGTCCACCGCCCAAATTGGACACACCCAGATATTGTCGGCTTAGTTACGTAACTAGTTACACTTTGCGAGCTAATCGGGATATCTGGGCCCTTTTCATGAATGGAAAAATCGCGCGTGAGCGTATATCCATATTTTAAGGAAAAATCTAGTAAAGTGGTTGAGGGAGGTTTATCGATAGATACTTGTTTCGTTTAATTTGATTATTAGAAACCTTGTTTTGTATTGTGAGCTATATGACTTTTATTGGATATCTAATTAAACATAAAATTCAATTTACTTTTTACATTTCACACTTAATTTTATAAAATACTTTATAAACCCAAATGTCAGTTCCTATTAACATTGGGTGGATCGGAAAAAACAATTTTAATATTTATTTGGTTAACTGCTGTTTCTAATATTTTAAAGCAAGTATCAATTATGCTACAAATTTTATTTATCTACTAGCTGCGCCCCGCGGCTTCACCCGCGTAAGTCCGTATCCCGTAGGAATATCGGGATAAAATTGTCGTTGCCTATATGTTATTCCAGTTATCCAGCTGTCTACGTACCATATTTCATTGCAATCGGTTCAGTAGTTTTTGCGTGAAAGAGCAACAAACACACACACACACACATCCTTACAAACTTTCGCATTTATAATATTAGTAGGATTATATAAGTTATCCATTTAGGAAAAATATTTGCTGCCACATTGTGTTTCATTCAATAACAAATAGTCTATCAAAAAATAAAAATGAAGTACTCTATTGCGCGCGCTCTCTCGACTTGAAATCGTGAACATCCTGAATTATCACAAACTATCGACTACACTATATGCAAGCCACTTTGGCTCCTGCGTAGGAACGTTGCTTTGGAATAGAGTTGAAAATAGAGGACTATTTTCAACTCTATTCCAAAGCAACACAGCAGGACAACAGCGCATTTTAAAATTGGCCAACTCTCGCTAAATCAAATGGTACGGGCATTTGGCTATTGAAAAGTGGACTTTATTATAAAGTCATAAGAGGTACACACGATGTATAACCGGTATGGGATATATCGAAATAATTTGTACAATTTATAGGAAATGTTTCGATAGCTATTGGAAAGTGGGTAACGATTCTGTCAAAGGGCTAATAGTCTCGATGTTACGAGCTCTTCCAGCTTTTTGCCAATTTTTATGTATTTTACGATCAATGTCAGATGACTAGTCGTTTTAAGGGATTTATTTAGTTAGATAGGTCAGTGCTTGTTAGGTGTGTTTATTGCATTTAGTGAAATGATAAGTTAGCAGGAAAGTACTCATTTATTATTTATTTAACTCTAAAATAAAATTGATCTGAGATTTTCTGAATTATGTATAAGGTATGATATATATATATAATGAAATTCGATCGTACAGTTGTATTATAATATGCATAAACGTAGGGAAATTACATGGTCTTCTTAAATATGTTATTTACGAACAAGAGGATGTGCTGTTGTTTCTTTCTTCTGAAGTACCTTTTGAGGTTTTTCAAGGTACTGTTTGTCTTTTAAGACATTTATCTCAGCTTTGCCTATATATTGTTATATGTATATATGTAACAGACCACTATTGACTCGACTTTAATCAACTTTAAAAGATAAACTGTATTCAAAAAACTGTATACAATACAATATGTTCATGAGTTTATATTATAATCCTGATTAGGATCGACAGGATTAACTTTGTATAAGTGTGGAGACATTTTTATTTGTCTATCATTAAAGCGTTCTTTTAAGCTTCAATTTTAACTGTATTTATAATTAATTATGCACATTCTACTTTCTTATATAATAAAAACGTACGTGTGTTATTTAGAGTTGGTTTCGAAATAATAAAATTACTTCTACTTTAAACTCTAAATACGATCTAGGATCTATTTTAATCTGCTTATTCTTCACACAGAATTTCACGGTTTAGGATATCGGGCAAGAATAACAGGAAAAACCCCAAAACGGCAGCGCAATTTGTCTGGAGTGGGTGAATTGTGAAATATTCGGAAACTTCCCGGGCATATTAAAGTTCACTCCTTTTGTAAATGTCACGTCTGGGGCCGCTTTGATGCGAGCCTGAGGTACGGTCTTGCTTCTTTTAATTGTCAATTTGTCGTTCAAGGGTTTTCGAAAATATCCCTGCGTTACGCTGTTTTCGAATGAGTTTTAATTATGGTTGTACTGTGGGTGTGAAGTTGATTCAATTAGCTGTTGAAAGGGAGTAAGAATGATTCCTTAACAAGAAATTTATTTATAATGTTATTAGGTACGGACGGGAAGTTTAATAACCGATTTGCTTGATAGGTAAAAGAAATGGTTAGATTTCTCTGAAAATGTTTTTTTTTTTTATTTATTACTAGGTATCTCAATGTTCTCAGATAATTTCAATCTTATTTATTATTTCCCTAAAGTTTTAATTTTACTTTTGAAATGTAATCATCTGACATGCCTAAACATTACAAATTTCATATCACAATGGCCTACAGTTTTGACCAATTGAGCTGAAACCTTGCACAAACAGCCTAGTTTTGGATCTAGGTCGAGTAAATAGGTTAAATCGGTTACGTCCTCAAAGAAAAAGTTCGCAACTTTTTTCTTAGAGCAAGACAGAACTTTTAGAAGGCGCTATTTTTAAAGCTACATTTAAAATTGTAAAAACTTGGAATTCTCAGTAAATTAGCTATTATAAGTATCTTTAAGACACACGTAGTTATAATATTTATCGAAGAACCTGTGTCATGACGATTCAAGAGTGTGTCTATTATAAAATAATTAATAAGAAGTCGAATTGATAAATAAATGTTTGGGTTTGAGTTTGAACTTAAAAGCGATTGCCATTTCGTTGTGTGTTTACACAAAAAAAACGGCAAGAAATTATTAATGAATATTTTAACCCCAAATATTATAAATAGGTAGTAGGTGCACAGCAAATTAGACTACAAAATGTTGTAATAATTTTTTGCACAAAAATTTTATAAGATTGATTAAAAACCAACAACCTATCAGATACATAGATTCAGAAACTACTAAGCGTTCGAATCAAACTAAAAATCATCAAAAATATAAAAATAATCAAAAGCAGGGAAGAAAGTATTTTGACCGCTGGGGTGGCTACTCCCTGCGAAGTACACTTGGCCTTCCGCCTACAAAATTTATCCTTAATTATTTAAACTGGGATATAATTAACGGCCTGTGACACGCTGTTAACCTTTTATAAATAGGGAAATATGGAATCATAAAGTTGAACAATGAGCTCGTTATGACATAATGGACTTTCTTGAATGAATTAAAAAAGGTACAATGTAAAAATTGTTTGGGATTACATAATGAAATACGATGAGATGCTGGCTTCATTATTTATCTCTATAGAAGCTAAATTCGAGCGTAATATACATTAAAAATGACGCCGTTGTTTCCAAGTTTGTTTAATCGGGCGTAATTAATTTAGAAATTTAAAGGTACATTGGGGTCATGATATTAGGGCCAGTTGTTTTGAAGTGAATAAATATTAAAAAAAAGAACAGCCATCAAATTGTTTTCATAAGTGCAAAAACCATTATAGTTTTTATTATAACCGGATTCTATTCATGTTTCGAAGACAAATTAATAATGCAAAATGTGCACAAAATAAATAATAAAAAATGGTTGCCTGTAAAGTCGGTTTTACGGGCGAAGATTTTACGTGACAAGGTCTTTTTCTCGGTAGAATATTTATTGATATGAATATTATTAAATTGCACAATAGGAACAAGGAATTGAATGAAAATAAGAATTGCACAAATTTTAATTATAGAAAATATATTTTGTTTACTAAAAAGACAGAGACAGAGACACAAGCACGCGCCGATTCAATGCGCCTAATTCTCTAGTGCTGCGCGCGCGGCGGACCGATCATAGTTCGGTGACTCATCGTAACGTTACCGGGCGTTACACTTTTTCATAAGTGCCTCCGAGCCGCAACCTAATTTAAGACGTTGTCACGTCAAAAATATGCCTGTCACATAGTTACAATTTGAAATCGTAAATAAATATAAAATAGTTATGCTAAAAATATAATTTCTTCTCCCTGCTATAATTGGAATAAGATTAACGCCTACACTACAAGATACCCACCTGCAACTGCAATAAATAATTAAGGAAATCCCTTAGTTTTTTTGTTTTCAACATAAGACCCAAGCAGATTAAAACATTAAATCCCGAGTTAATTGCCTCAGCACAAGAAAACTAAGGAGCATTAATTAATTCATACAGTCGCGTCTCGTGACTTGCCAAACTTGCAAATTAACTACAACACGTACTGTAAAACCAGCTAATGAGATCGGATGAATTACAGCTAATTTTCAGTGTAGATATGCACTCTACTAATATAGAAATACGGTGCGGAATAAGTCGCATCCTCTAATTTTATTTAGCGATAGCATACTTAATACTGTAGCAGTTGGGAATAGGTAATGCAAACGTTAACGGAACTTTTAATTTTTATCCCCTGCTGGCCGGGAAATCGCGAGGTAAAGATTGTGTTTGTGAAAATACGAGAAATCACGAAGTGGGATTCAAACCCGTTTATTTTCCAAACCGTAGCAACGCCTCTCTCGGCCATCCGTGGTCTGCCTGAGCAAGAAGGAAGGGATAGGGAGAGGATTCACGGCGGGAATTAGGAAATAGACTGGAAAAGCGAGGTCTGAGCTCCCCCACTCACCGAATGAAACACAGTAGCATTCGCATGCTATTAAATCTGTGATCTTCTGTGATGGTGTGGTACCTATCCTGGTGCTAGGTGCTACTGTGTATATAAGTGTTTGATCTGTTATCAACCCACTTCAAGAAAAGAAGGTTTTTTGTGTTTGTTACTCCAGAACTTTCGACTAGGTAAACCGATTTTGATGATTCTTTTTTTATTTGAAAACTGATGCCTTCGGTGTGGACCACGTGAGACGCATCAGTTTTATAACAGTTTCAATTGGGCCTAGTTCAGTCTATTTAAATTATATCAAATCCTATAACAGCTTTTAGCATAATATTATTTCAAACGGACCACGTACAACATAGGCATTAATATATAAATTAAACATTAATTATGTGTTATACAGTTGACAGACATTTAATTTAATATTTTCCCTAACCTCTAATTTATGTAACGACGGTATATAATTAATTATCAACACCTTTTATTATATTAAAGTAAGGCAACTAAAAATAGGTGGTGACTTCTGGAATCCTTTATTTTATGTTTTATTAATTATTCTGTTTACAAACAATTCAATTGTAATATAAAGTAGTTATGAGATGAGAACTTATTTTTACGTGCTAATGCAATTGAGTATGAGTGTTAATAAACGTAGAATTATCTCTAATTTACAAATTTTTATTTACAGAACGCTCATATAAATAACTTGAATAAGCGAAGGAAGGGATCCTTTGACTGTCATACATACCCAACTTTGCTTTTCCAAAGTGGCATTTGTAGAATCATAATCCTGACTTACATAATAAATGGAAGAGTGAATGTGTTTTCCCATGGGAAGATTCATTATGATTCGAATTTAAATCATTCCGAATTTTCTAAATCCCGCTTGATGGCGCTCTATTAATTATGATGTCTGTTTGCTGTCTTTGGACACTAACTATTTGTACTATATGATGCCTATATACGTTCTGAAAATTACATGCATTTATGAAGTGTTGATCACGAGGCAGCGTGTATATTCGTTAAGTATATTAATATAAAAAAATATCTGACCTGTACAATGGAATCCCAGCGTCATCCCTGAACCAGAAGACCATATAGACCTTGTCATTGGCGGCAGTGCCGAGGTCACAAGGGAACTGAGCGACCATACCCTCAACTGCCTGCACGTCTACCGTCCGCACGCCAGCTGTGAACAATGATATTATTAAATTATTTTTCTGACTTTTTATGACACCTTTTGGTATATTTTTTGTGGATTAGACTGGTTCCAAATAAATAGAAAGAATATAATTATTACAAAATAAGTGAGGCTGGTGAAATGAAGCAGCATTTTGAGAAAACTTAAGTAGTGAAAGGGAAGTAAATTGCTTTTATTACAAGAGTAAACAAACTTAGTAAACAATGTGATTAGCGATGTTCAGAGAACCTTAATATAGGAAAAGTATTAACAGGTTTACAGTTTCTCATCAACCTTAAACGAATTGTTTTAAAAACCAAGAAAGTTCCAAACTTTATAGTTTATTAACTCAATATTCACAAACTTTACATCACCAAATACCTCAACAATTAGCATCTTACAAAAGCCGCTTTCACAAACCGACAACTGTAATAGGAATCTCGGCACAGCGTAGTCTCAAACAATAGTTTTCAATATACGTTAGTCCGAAGGGGTATTAACAATACCATAAACATCTCTTGGGAGCTGTTATGGTATATTGTTAGTATGGTAACGAGTGTGGATGCCGTCTGAAGCGCCATTGTGCCCCTTCTTTGTACTGTACAAAGTGAAGTTCATTTACATGCATTTGTCTTTGAACATTCTTTGTTAGAATTGTTCGCCAATTAGTTGTGAATACTAATATAGTCGATTGTAAACGTCGGATGATTGAAATGTTGTTGATATCGGTGAAGGCTGTTCTGTGTGCAATTTCACAAGTGCCGTTTTATTTTTGCATAGCTTAGAATTGTTATGTTTGAACATAATTATTTCTTATAAAAGTGCAGCGATGTACCTGGGGGGAGGTACTGCGAATTCTATAATCCAGACGACTAAAATTTCTCATAATACATAAAAACCATGACGTCAATTGGTTGAAAACGACGAATATACAAAAAATACAGTGAAATTGCATACCTCCTTTGTAAGGTAATATAAGGAATATATGTAGTATAAATATATATTCATTATTAACATACACGTTACCATTTTTTATATTCTAACTAAAGTGAGTATTAAACCATTAGCATTAGTGATCAAACATCAAAATCAATTCAAATATGCAAATCTGGAGAAGTTCCTGAACTAATTGAATCTATCTATCTTTATTATTACAGTAACTTTCAATACCAACTATCGAGATAATTAATTTCAAGATCACAATGTGGGGATTACCAAGAACCGGATGGCTATGATTAATTATAGATTGTGCATAAATTATGAATATTGAACCGTTTGTCTTGAGGACTTAGGTCTAGATTAGAATGGAATGGTGGTGGCTTATCTTGCATGTGATTTGTGAAATACAATGGACGCTTGATAGTATACGATTATTGAAAGAAAGACAATATACGGATTCATTTGAAAGTGTTAAGCAATTCCTGTCAGTATTGCATGGTCATCGCAGCACTAAGCTGTTACATGATTGCATACATATATATTATTATTCTTTAAACGCTTGCAGATTGACCAAATTCCAAATGACCAAATGACTCTAAACTTTTTAAAAATTCTATCTGCACCATGTCAAACAAAGTGAGCAACAAAATTGCAAATCACTTCAAATCGATCATTTACTGACACGGCGTATACCTACGAGTTTACAAAAATGCTACGCGCCTCAGCGTTTTAATTACACCCATAAAATCTGATATGTTTATGCATGTCCGAATTTTCCATCGCTCCCATTTACGTGTTAACGCCAAGTTTGGTTTTGACGTTAATTTTGCGGGCAACGCCGCACGCGGGTTGTATTACCGCGGAACGTAATCAAATTTCTGTTATAGGTGTAATGTTGTGAATTATTATAACGAATTCGCGATTCCTGAGGTAATTTCGTTTAAAATTATAGTATTACACCGCGCCGGGACTTTACTCGATTACCGAATCGTCGGTTACATTGACCGAAAACCGCAGCGTGTTTTAAATTTACAGCCAAAAATCGAGCGTATTTTAAACCAGATGAGGTCTGGTTGTTAAATATATAAATGAGGTTGAAACATCTCATAATTATCGCCACTGTATCAATAAGAAATTAAATCAACATAGAATGAGACTACCTATCATTACAATTGATTAGTGTTAAGAATTTTGATTAACCGATTAAACCGTTTATTCGCATTACAGGAATAATTTTAAACTCAGCTAAATATAGATAACAATAATGTTTGCTGCATAAAAGCATATAAAATGCGCTTTAAATAATTTAGATGGTAGATATATGATTGTAACAACGCGCTCTAAACGCCTTAATTTTATCAAGGCCACACACACGCTTACAAAGAGTTTTATGAAGTGGTCGATCGCTTATTACCAGTCTACCCCCCTGTCAACTTATAAAAAAATCAATGTTATTCAAAAATACATTAGCACTCTAATAAATTAAACACTACTCATTATTATGACGTTTATTTTAATTATAATCCCCCACAATAAAACGTTGCGCAGGCGTTGTCATTCATTATAATACATGTTTGAATTGAAACAATATTTACGAACCAAAACACTTGTCTGACTTGTACAACACGATGTCAACGAGCCTCATAACTCACGAGTGGTGTCGACAAATATGTAAATGTGACAGTTTTGGAATTCTAATAAGTGGTAATGGGATTCAAAACTGTGTAACTAATGCGTACTATTGTACTTTCGGCTTAACGGGGTGCCACCACTGCTGTCTCAGTTTTGTCTCATACTTTTTATTCATTGAATAATGATAAATAATGAATTGATTAATGAAAACCAGATTAAAAGGAGCCAATGCACTATCCTATATTTGATTTTACGCAAGTATTATATGTATACTAGCTGCGCCCCGCAGTTTCACCCGCGTAAGTTCGTATCCCGTTTGAATATCGGGATAAAAAGTTGCCTATATGTTATTCCAATTGTCCAGCTATCTACGTACCAAATTTCATTGCAATCGGTAAAGTAGTTTTTGCGTGAAAGAGCAACAAACGCACACACATCCTAACAAACTTTCGCATTAATATTATTAGTAGGAAGTAGGATTCTTTACTCGACATTTATAATACTTTATAGCGAGCGTTGTCATGGGTCGACTAACCTATGGAGCCAATTTTATTAAAATGTTAATTCTCATTGTAAGCCATTTCTTCCGAATGCTATCAAGATAAAGAAACTATTTCACATCGCACAATATAGTATTTACTATATTTTGTGCGATGAGTAAGGGAGCCCGAAGATATACTTTTCCCCTCCCTTTCCTCTTCCCGTCATCAAACCTTATTCCTTAACACTTAAAAGCGGTCAATGCGTTTGCCATACCTCTGCAAATGTGGTGATGCTCGTTTACCATCCATCGCATAAGGTAGTTGGCCGCTGTATCATAAAAACTAATCTATTATCGCGTTTGTAATAATAAAACTAAATAAAATACATCAATGTTTATAACTAAAATTAACTAACTAGTAACGTAAACTAGACTACCGCGTGACTCATTGAATTAATCTAGCAAAATTAAATCTCCTATTAGCAGACAGTCACCTAATATAAAATCAACAAATCTATACTCGCTTCCATCAAACCAACACACCCTCATCCTTGTCCGGCTTTGACTATTCCAATTAACAAATGGAGTGACACCACACGACCGAGTGTTCATGCCACTTTTAATTACCATAGAGTGACGACCGAGTGCCAACCCAGCCGCTGCTGTACATACATTGCTCACTTGCAACCGTTGTCGTTAAGGAATTTCAAAATCGGAGCGGTAATGTAACTCGTGTAGCTGTAAGTTGGTCAATCGGAATCGTTCATTGGTAAAGGTCAATAGATGAAATGCGATTCAACGTCGGCTATCGTTTTATTTGCAAGACTTATTGAATTTATTGGCTGTGTGCTCGGTCCTTGACTGAATTATATATAGTTGTGATAGGATTTAAGGTTGAGTCACAATATATTTGCGTGTGCGATTGATTAAAATGGATGAATAAAAAAAATCAAACTTTTCTTAGCAAGATCATTAGACAGTATTGAAGATTGGCTATAATATTTTTTGCAGAGGCTAGGTCATAAATATTACAAAAGTAGGGCTATTTTAGCAGGAACATACTTCGACATTTTTAACCAATCAAAATTTCTTAATTCTTTTTAAACGCTGATTATTTATTATTGATTGATTCATTATACCTTATGAAAAGCAGAGAAACATATTATGAGTCATAAACACACTATTTTACATTAGAAGTGAAATGAGTGAAGCATATAAAACAATTATGCATTATAAACACACTATTTTACATTAAAAATTAAAAAACAATAACACATTAAAATTAGACACGTAACTTTTTGTGTGTGTCCAAACTGTTATTTTTTATTCATACAACATAATTACTCGCTCATTCCTACAAAACCACTTAATTGTTATACTGAAAGTGTCAAATTTCCTCGTAACAATTTACATGAAAAATAAGGGCTGGTTTTCCGGGAATTTGTCGCATCGCAATTAATTAAATAGTTATCCCGCAAGCGATCAATCAACCGATTTAGCTAATTGTTTAGCCTTGTCTTAATTTGTAAATTTCCTTTTTATTTTATTGTATAGTTCTGTTTATTGAAATAGTTTAATTAAGACGGCTGTTTCGATTAATAAAGACGTTGTGACTATAAATAATATATTTCCAGTCGCGATATTACAATTGTTATCATCGAGTAAACAATATTATTACAAGTTTTATTCGTAGTTCAACATAATAGTTTTATAAAATAGTTGTAATAAACTTGTTTGCTAGGGGATGTAAATACAGAAACTATATTGCTGCAACAAGCAAGCATTTGCGTAAAAGTAGAGCAAACATATTTATGTAAAGTTATATTTTACAAGACAATGCGTTCATGTAACGTAACACGTAGAGAAAGCAATTCAAAACGAAATAATTAAATCGCTGAATATACGCACATACATTTACGTACCAAATTCGTATAGTACGAATGTATAAATAAATGAATGTAGAGCAATTTCTTCAGTTTCTGTTCGCTTCGTTGAATTTGCATACGTCACGAGTAACGCTTTATACGCACGAGTGTTTGCTAATTAGGATCGAGTTTACCGTTGAAAACGGGACTTAAGATATCGGCGCACTTCATCTTATCTCGTGATTATCCACCATCAATCTTCATTAGCATGATTCCTTTGCATCTTTGGATATCTGCGGAGGCATTTTGAATAATATAGCAATTCGAGATAAACTAGATACGTTCGAAAGCCATTTATAGTGTCTTTATGGTGCGAAATCACCTTAATATATATTTGATGAAGCTTTGCGTACGCCTCATTTCACGTTGACAATTTTGACAGGCCCCTTTTTACACTTCGTGTATCTTTCGACTTTGTTGATCATAATGTTCATATTTTCCCTCTTTTTATACATTCTATTGTTTCAAATGCTAGACATTGAAATGTCAATTATAATGGAACACATATTGCAATAATTAATGTCGTATGATGATGGAATCTTTAAGGGTCGCAAATAAAAATAAAAAAATATAAGCAGCGTGAACAATACTACAAATGTCCCGTGGTTTGTCCAAGTTATACATACGTATAGACCCATTAAATTAATTATCTAACTCTGATATAATTTTTCAAATCAGACCAGCAGTTCTGCGCGTTCAAATAAATGAACTTTTCAGCTTCATTTCATTATTATAGTATAAAATGTTAGCATAATTAGATTTACCTCATTTATTACCCAAATAAGAATTTACTATGATATTTATCAACTCAGTTTCAAAAATATCGTAAAATATCACGCAAAATCCGCGCATTAATAACTTTATACACACACGGTTTTATTTACTGTAAAGTATTAAAACATTAACGGCTTTCAAATTACCTTAAAAACGTTGAAAACTCAAAACCTGTCAACTTATTTCCAATTACACAAACAGTAATTTCGACACTGCATAAAATGAAATCGGTAAATGCACTCAATAATTAAGCCTCAATTTGCTCTTTGAAAAAAACTTTGGTATAAAATCGTTGAATGAATTCCCCAGTAACATTGTTTATTAGGTTTGAAAAAATGCATTTTGATTGCCTCTGTGCCCTGGCCGTATTAAATTGTGTGTCAAATATGGATGCGTATTGTTCCTATTCTATAATTATATTGCATGTTTTAATATCATAAAGACGTTCTCTGTGTTTATGATAAAACTGTCTGACGATAAATTATACAATGCAATTCAAAATTTTCTTGTAAGCATTGTATTTAAAAACATTTAATTCGAAATACAAAACTTACAATGGAAATTAAAATCAAATGAAATAGATACATTTTTGCAACAAAACAGTTCACCGGCACAAGGTGCGCATTTAATCATTTCAAGAGCAGAACATCTGGCAAAGACATAACTCCCGAAATATTTAGACAATTCCGGCTTTTGTTTCCATCGAATAATTAATATTCATTCATAATAATCCGGTTAAAGAATCGCTGCTTTATGATACAGCAATTCTGGAGTTATTAATGGGGATATCGTTTGTGTGGCACACCTTTTGTGTTCGGGCCTTTACTTGATTGTCTGCTGATTTAATGGTTGTGATTGTTCAAATCGAAACAGAATAAGGTTGCTTTTTCACTGTTTACAGCTCCATCTGAGAAAGCGAGCCGTTTCTAACCCACTAGATGAATTAGATGAATGACGGTTTATAATGTAGCTAAAAATATAATTTAGCCAACTTTCAGACGAACAACCACTTTCAGATAAAAAAAGCTATGCTATCTCTATGGAAGCAATGGAGTCACTCTTTTACACCTATCATCGCCCGTGAACATTATCAAAAGTGCATTTAAGCTTTAGAGCATAAGGGATAGGGAAAGGATTTACGAGGGGTAAACAGGAAATACATGGTATATTAAAGATATGGGTTTTCGGCTACATCACTCATTCTACGAAGTGCAGTAGCATTTACCTGCTATTTCACGCGTGTGGTATCTTCCCCGATGCAATCTGGTCCAATCCGTGTCGAATCGCTCGACTCACAGATTATAAATAAGTTGTACCAGCGATGTTTAAATGTATTTATTTAAAACATCTAATATTCCTCAACGTAACTTTCACATCTTCACATATCAAATTGAAAGGCAAGGTAATTTTGTAGAGAAATTTGACATAATACTTTGTAAATGTTAAAAGGCAGTGAAATGATGGCATATACACGTGTAACCTCTGACATTTTTTAGGGATGTAATAAATAAATTATTAAGGCCATTTTGTTTGATTATGTTACTGTGGGACAAAATAAATAGGTCTCTGTTTGTGTAACAATGTTTTATGCATCCCTGTTTTGATGTTAATTTTTTTTTTCAATATTGAAGCTTGAATAATTGGACAGATATTAAATGTTTCCTTGCTGACATGCGTGGTTGAAATTATTTATGTTGTCCCATACTACTGGTTTGATACGAATAGTATCTTATGTTTACCGCTTCTACCAAATTTTTCTCAAAGAATTATACAGGCCGTTATAATAATGTGACAAAAATCTATTAAACCTTGCCTTAAAAACATTATAATATATTTATTGCAAATATTATAACATTTCGGCTATGATAGGATATTCTGCATCCTTCCTGAATACTAGGTACTGTTTTCTAGAGGCATCATTTGCATGTGCTACATAATACCGTAGCCTCGTAGCACTCGTAGCTTGTTGCCTAAGCTCGTAGCTTTGCTCTGCTACGATATTAAACACGATGTAATAAGTTTTTGGTAATTGTGAACTAACTGTAATATATGAAGTTACTATGGACGCTTATTGGATAATATTAACAAGTTTATGGGCGATTAATTATATAATTTATATGTTGTATGCACGTTGTGGTGAGTACAGCAGCATTTACTATATACGAAATATTACTACTACTACTATTTTTACTAGGTTTTTTATTCATAGCGGGTAACTGAGCTAGTGGTTCGCCGGCCATGAACATTTGTAGAGGTAAAGCCTCTGCGAATGAATTGCTCGCTCTTTAAAGACGTAGAGGGGAGAAGGAATTTTTTGGTCAAGGGAATAAAGGATAGGAACGACTAGGAACGGTAAGCAAAATATGGTTCTCGTGTTTATAACGGTGATCAAATTGAGCTGCTATAATAAAAAATAAATTTATTTGGATATAACAAGCTATATCGAATAATGTGAGTCATCATTGACTTCCTGTGCATGACGGAACGTTTTCTTTTGTAGGAGCCAAAATGAGGTCAGCTAATATTAACGCTTGCGTCAATAACGGCGTTAGGGATGGATTAATATAAGAATGAAATAAATGCAATATCGTCGCATAACTACCATTTCTATTATTCATAGTACATTCTTTATAGGCAGTCAAGTATTTTCAGTAGAAATATTAAGCCTGAAGTTCAATATGCTAGGAGCTACGTTCTATAATTGTTAAATACTTTCTGAGATATAAACAACATTAATATTAGCTAGATGATATATTTCTAGTGTATTTCGAAAAAAACTATGTTTTAAACGAACGTTTATAAGATCATATAGATCTGTTTTACTACTAGTAATGACCTTTAACCTATTTAAAGATGTTTATACATTAATTGTCACTGTAACTGTTAGTTATGTATAACAGAATACGCCCAAATGCAGTGAAAGCGACTTTACAATAAATATTCTAAAAAGATCCAAAGAAAAGCTTATGATGGTGTATGGATAGCAATTATGTTTGTAGGAGAATGTGATAAAATATAACTGTTTTTTGTACGGAAATTCTTAACAAAGTCTTCAATATTGACCCTATTGTCGTATTTAATCACGATTTATAAAAATCGAAAATTAGCAGAGAAAATATAACGTGCGTGTTTGCATATGCAGATATCAAATGTATAATGCATTAAATGTTGATATTTGGTACCAGAAGTACCGGCATCTCTTGCATTACATCTTGTCGAATTTAAACGTAATTAAAATTAACATACACAATATATTTACTATAAAGGAAAGAGACAAAAATATGTTTTATCCAACCTAACGATACAAATGTACACTCTCGAAGAAAATAAAAGTTTTCTACACTTTGCAATAACAAGTTTATTGCATAACTGTTATTTACACGGAAGTACACTCGTGCACAGTATAAATAACGATGTAAGTTTGTATCAAAATATCTAAAACTCGGTAAAAGCGCGCCTAACGATGTCCGACCGTGGGCTTAGTTTTGTGATATTATTTAGGATTTACCAACTTTCAGACGACTTAAGCTTTTAGTAACGGTAACGTCCTTTGTGCCTCTTTCCTTTCATAAAGTGGATTCTTATATTAATATTTCAAAGATAGTTCAAGCTTTTTATCCACAGAGACTGGAAACATAAGATGACATATTAAAATGTTCGTATTGATTTTCCTTGTTGCCTAACCGCGAATGTTTTTCATTTAATGTAGATATGAAGGAAAAACACGGTTGCGCGTGTATCGAATATTAAATTTTCCATAAATGTAGATACAGGTTCTGTGGATTTAATTGTATAGAAAAACTTTGCCTTATTTACAGACGTATTATGAAAATGTTTGTTAAAAAAATTGCATATCTATTTTGCAACGGAAACTTAAGGTAAAACATACAAAGGAGCAAAATGTAACAATGACCTTGGTACGGTGGTTAACGCGTGAGCTGAGGTGTCCTGGATTCATTTCCGGGAGGAGACGCTCAAAAAATGTCTCGGTCTGGCAAGGCACAGAAGGCAGATCACCTACTTGTCGATAAAAAAAATCGATTATTGAAACAGATGTATATCATCAGCCCCATACCCCACTATGGGAAACTGGACTTTACTTTTAAAAACAAAAAATATCACGCGTACTCATTAATTTCAGCGGACACACCACTCCATAGCAACGGTACTGCCATCTCGAGATAAAAAGCAAGGATCAAATATAACTGCGTTGAACCCTCCGTGCTATATCGATGACCTTAGAGTGACTCTTACCCTGGAAACCGCTTTCCCTTTAAGGGTCTGACGCGATCGTTTTGTAGGGCGTAATGAGTACCATTAGCGTACAATAGTTATTATGGATTTTTTGATTGTTTGTTTTTTCCTTAATGTCATATTATTAAATTGTATTTGTTGGTTTTCCAGTACCACATATATAAAGAAAAGCATACAAGAGTACAACGCCGTTGGTTTCAAACAGAACAAAACGAAACGACAGACAAAAAAAGTCTATACAGAGTAGCTGCTATTAGAACTCATCATCATCATCAGCCCATATATGTCCCCACTGCTGGGACACAGGCCTTCTATGAGGGTTCAGGCTATAATCCACCACTGACTTATCGATTTTGAAGTCCGAGGTTCTCACCACTGAGCCACCACTGCTTTTCACCACACTATTAGGATTCAATAATAATCAATTATATATTAACTATATCAAAACGTCACCTTGTTAATATGAGATGTCAGTTTGCAATCTCTCTCAGCAAAAGTAATATAGAGTATAATGCAGTTTTCTATAGAAGAAGGGGTTTTAGAAGACTCAATTTTACTACATATAGTAAAGGTTTCAGATACGTGGTCAGCTTTAATCATATTTTTAAAACCCAGTGGCAATAATTATACTCAAACGTCACTTTACTTCAATTAAATGATTCCTTTAGTAATAAAATAAAATGTATAACCCATCATTAATCTTCAATGCCTCACCCTCGAACTAATAAATTTAAGCCCCAGTAAAAACTAGACCTTCCTATAAATCTAGATCTACCTTATTTCACTTTCAATTCACTCAATTTTCTAGTTTCCCCGGAATAAGTTCTTTAGAACTCGCTTCTTTATCCCAATACTCGGGGGTAACATTTCGAAACATCTTGGTCTTTTTTGAAGGCTTTGATAGGATCTACAAAGTAGAGAAACGTTTATTTAACTACCCACTATATAACGCTTCAAGTATTTAAAAGCAATTTATTTTTACTCATTTATTGGAGTTCAGATTCTACGGATAGTTCTTTGAGGAATGATCGTGGTAATGTTATTAATGTAATAATTATATTTGTTTAGTAATGTGCCTATATGATTATAATATATAACCCAAATAACAAATCTACAGAAAATATTTTACTAGGAAATTCCTTCTGTATGAAATAATTCAAAGAAACATATGTATAATGAAATCAGATAAATTAGTCCTATTGAAAGATTTTATACATATCTATTAAATGTTTCATAACAAGAGGAGGGTTGAAAAAGAGGGTTTCTAGATGGAGAGGTGATGATTCATCATCACCTCTCCATCTAGATGATTCATCATCACCTCTCCATCTCTTCCTTCAGGAAGACTTGTGATGGATCCATATTTTAATGTATTTAGTATGCGATCTCACATTTCAATGTTATGAAAAAGACAGAGGCGACAGGCCACTGTTTAATAAGTTATTTTCCCTTTCTTTTACATATTTCATAAAACAATTCTTATTAATCTATTTTTACGCAAACAAAAAATAAAACTAGATAATCGTGATTGCGGAATCTCAATAGTTTTACCGTCTTCCAAAAACAAAAAGGTTTGTAGGTTAGGTAGAAAGGTTTGTACGGGTCACACAAAGCTAGGAATGGGCACTCACAGATTAACAAATAATATATTTTAATTTATTACGTAGCTATCGTCTGAAAAATCCTATATGCATACAGTATTAAGCAATAACATTCCACAAACACTCGAGCCATCCACAATCTAAGCATTATCTAAAAATAAGCGATTTATTCGTAAGCTAAAAGCGTTGCGATACAGGGTGCGGTTCCATCAATCTTAATAAAAGGCTTGAAAGCCATATTTTTCTTCGTTTTCCAGGCGTGGTATGTCAATCACGATGATAGACTAACCTTAGATCAAAGACTGGTGCTGGTGTCCATCTGTAGAACAATGAGTTAGCTTTGTCTTTGTGTATTGTGTATTCATGGAACGGGTATGCGTGAATAACGGTTAATGTTCTGTGTTATGTCTTATTGCTGTATACATTTTGATAGGGGCATAAAAGCTGCGATGAAAGTAGTATGTCATTTGGAATAATGGCTATATTTAAAGTAATGTCTTGCTAGCTTTCCTCTTGTAGTTTTAGTCGCGTACTCAGTGGAATTTGACATGGTAATAAGATGTTCCACTGGGGTAAAAAGCGCACTATAACATTCTGTAGACCCTCTACTTTCTACAAATAAAAATCATGTCATAAAACCGTTGCACTGCGATGTGAAAGACAGACTAACAAAAAAACAAGTGGGTTCAACGCAACAGAAATACATCAAGCCAGACAACTGTCTGTCACGGTTCATAAAATACAGCCTGGTGACAGACGGACAGACAAACGAACAGCGTAGTCATAGTAATAGAGTCCCGAATTACACTTTGTACGGAACCATCTAAACGACTCGCAATATGCATTGAATATTTTGCATTCCTTGAGTCAGAACGAAGCTACCGTACTATTATAAGTTACAAATATTTCGCAATAACTGCATCGACATAAACTTCGCTAAGCTCCCCTGGCATATTTAAGCCTGTTTTCCTATTTCACACCGCCATTTAAAGTGACTCTATGTTATGTATTTAAATGAACCCCAGCGGGAATGTGGGACTGTGAGAAAGTTATTTGATTTTGCGAACCGCAAGCGACGCTGGCCATTATGTGAAATGCACCTAGCGGATCGTTCGTTTAATTTTAACCTGTGTTGTTCGGTGTTTTAAAAGCAAGATAGCTGATCTATTTATAATATGTATGTGCATATAAAAATTGTAGCTACTGCAATACTAAATTACTATTATAGTAGGTCTGAGCAATGTAAAACTAGGTAATGAAGTGATTTAGTTACAGTTTCATTTCATTGAAATATATTATATAGAAAGTCTTGAAGAAGAATGTCGAAAGAACTGTTGTAATAATTAAGTCAAATAAAACGAAATAATTTACGAAAGATGTAATACTTATTAAGGGCATTAAATTAAGTATGTCGAAAATGAATGTTACATACATATATACATTACATGTAACTGTCTAGACTTTTTTAAAACTGAAGGGATCATGTTAAAACTGAATCTTGCGAACTACGAACGGGCTTTGTCAGGAAAAATATAATGCATTTTTATGGTACGGTAAACAAATTAGTTACCTGATGTGAAGGGGACTTAACATAAACAGTGTCACAGGTGCTAAGCCGCTTTAAGTGACATAAAACCCCAAATTATGATCTTTACGGTATTCGACGGAATTTTTGCTGCTACTTCAATAGATTAATTTGTAATTCATATAATTTATTTTACTAGCTTTCGTCCGAACTGCGCTCGTGATGTTATAAAAAAAAATAGACCGGAGTTTACCATGCATAATTCCCGTTCCCGTAGGATTAATTATCGGTGTAAAAGTATTCCTTACCTTTCTCGGGTCTCGAACTATATCTTTACAAATTCCATTCAAATCAGAACAGAACTATGTGGTGTAAACCGAACGAAACGAAACCGCAGTCAGAAATATCGTATCGGGGAAAAACGTTTTAAACTGTACCTTAATACACATACCAATACCAAAAAAATGTTTTTTTTTTTTATATTTATTATTCATCTTTTCAATCATTTCATTGATCTTCTCTATAGACTTCATAAAATAGAAATAATATATCGTACACTAATATAAGTGTACGTCAACGAAGATCCCCGTATCTATTATCCCAAAAACGTCCCCAGACATGGGACGGCTACATGAGTACTGTTTCACTTATCGGTTTGTCTTTATGAATAAGTAAATACCCTTATGCGACCATGGAAACCTTTGTTCCATGAAGCTATCGTTGATTATGGAACTGCTTTAATCATTACCAAGCTATATTGTTGGTTATAGTTGCGATTTATGAAATGAAATGAAATGAATTTATTTGTTGGAATTGTTATTGAACATAACATATTGTTTCTTAGACGTGTGTGTTTATTTTTCGTTTTTAGAATATATTCCGCCTTATAACTTAAAATTAGATAGCGTATGAATTCACTATAACTCTAATAGCACAAACCGGCAAACATGCAATGCCCATATTAGAAGAATTGTGAAAAATATTTAATCTGACATTTTGTTCGGTGGCTACTTTGACTGATTTGGCGTTTTTGTAAAACGATCCATTCTATGGAGAGCTACAATGCTATGGACAGACATCGAATTCTACTAATAACACCCACTTTTTGCATGGGAATTTTCAAGTCTCGATCGGGTTGGACACTAAATCTATCGCCTAATTGTCTATAAATGAAAATAAAGGTAAAATGCATAGAACCAAAGAAACAAAATTATACCTAACTTTTCATTTTCTGCACAGCCGTCTGAATGATAGAAAAATAACGTTTCAACACCTCAATCAACCTGCGTGTATTGTACGATAAATTGAACACCTATCCCACGGAATAAGCTGTACAATGTATACGTAATTTATGCGTAAGGGAGCGAGGCAGGAATGGATTTTTCTCGTATCGTGATCAACTTTCCGAGAGCACGTGTTCTTTCACATCTTATCGATATAACCATAAATTGTTTCTGCTTTTAAGAGGCCTTGTAACGTTTTGCTACGAGCTATCGTTCGAAAGTTTTTGCACGGCCTATTTTCAAAGTGTTTAAGTGCTCATTTTACCTGACAATTACTGTCGTTTTATGGGAGCGATGAAAAATGCGAGGTGATCTTACCTAAATTGTTAGATGCTTTTAGATAAAATATGTTTTATGCGCTTCGTTGGACATTTACAAGTTTATTTTCATGTTAATGGTTATCGAGGTAGTCACAATGTTAATACTGAGTATTACAGACTGTAATGGATGTAACAAATAAGATATTATCCATCATGAATAAATCACACAATTATTTTACAAAATTTAACTTGAGTTGCCGACTCATTACAATCAACAATTTATAAAATAATGAGATCCTAAACGAATGAATATAACAGAAATGAACACAATTGTAGTCCTAAATCGCATTTTAAAATTTTCAATTCTCTTAAATTATCATGCCATAGAAAGCAGTAAAAATGTGTGAAATTTTTTGTTCTTCTCTGATTGTATCTTCGCCAATACATATTTATTTCACAACACAGCATATATAACTATATTTTCACATAAACCACGAAACTATGCACAGCACAAGAGTCTATAAACTACGAAGTCTCCACAAAACATCTCCACGTCCAAACGTGCAATATTCTCAAACGAATTCCAAGCTGTCTATTCTTATTAGACTCGTTTTTGACCTTAGATATATAAATGTCAATGCAAACACATCCCCGACACCTGTCCTCTGCAGAGCGTAGGTATATAAATATACGCGGTTGCATGTGGAATAGTTCGTTGAATATATTTTAACGTATTTTGATGATTTGTTTGGGTTGAGCACGTTTTGAAAGAGCTACGAATGGTTCATGAAAGAGTGTGTTGATGAGATGTTTACGGTATGGATATGGAAACTGGAATGTACAGTGGCAAAGATTCTATAAATTTAATATAAAATTCAATAATAAATAATTCTAGTGCACTTTATTACTGTTCAGTTTAGTTAATATTAGAAGTAACTATTTTATTTCAGTAAGATCAAATTTTCATAAGACTGTAGGTACTTAATTTGCAGTTATATAGACGTTTTTAGCTACTATAAATTATTATTGCTCAAACGGCAAATAGCTGTAGATTGAAGCATCAGAACAAAAAGTTGTCATTTCGAATCTTAATAATCTAGTAAATATCTCCCTTTTTGATATTTAATTAATGGCTGCATCTATAAATAAAAAACATGATTATCCAAAGCGATAAATAAATACAAATATGTTTATATTTTTGTATTTCTTTAATCATATCGTATTTTACGAAAAAGACAAAAAAGGAATAATAATTAAAGAGTAAATGCAAAAAGTTGTTTGTAACCATATGAGTTTTATTAATTAATTATATCCAATGAATGCTTAAAGGAATTAAACAGAATATTCCTGAAAAATAGAAAACATGCTTTGCCGTATAATATTTAATGAGAACACATCATAGCTTGTTAGTCCGTCTTTATAAGGATGAAGGAAGGATGTGTGTGACGTCACTTTTACATATCATTGCATCTTTTCGAGTTGAGTTTTAAAATGAATGGTGATTATAAATAAATGAGCGCATAAAAGAATAATTCAGCTCGCGCTGCCCACTTTAAAGAGAGCAATAAGGAAAGGATCAACGACTGGAAAAAAGGAATAGGGGAAGGGTGAGGAAAAGGAAACAGGCCTTCAGCATGTCTCGCAACATTCAAATTGTTCATCTGAAACTGATATGCCTCAGAATTCTCTTAAAAAGTTATGATAATGTAATGAATAAATCGTGTTTAATTTCGAAATGTATAATACTCGCGTAAAATCAAACACAATAAAATACCAAGTTATTTCAAATTCATAACACCGCTTACTTTAAACTGCACTATTTTAAAAACGTATTGAAATCGCACACCAAGAAATCAGTTGCACACGTGAATCCTTCGCCCATTTCGTACCAAAATGGTTAAACGATAGAATTTGCATATAAAAATATATTTTCCACTTCAATTCAACGAGCGTCAGAGCGATTTCTAGTGGTCGTTTAGTGCGAGCACCGCCGGGGCAGGCAGTTAGTATATATTTATGGTACGTTGCAGTGCATTCTTGTCTATTACCCATCGATACAATAGTTTCAAATACGGAAAGATATAACGATAAAATAAAAGTTACAATGGGAGAGCGGAAGTTTTGGTATGCTTTTTAAATTAGACTTTTTATAAGAGAGTTTGTATTACTTACGTATTGATAATTGAAGAGTATTAGGAACCTCTTTTTGAAAAAATAAAAAATATAAACATAGCAGGCTGTAATGAAAAATATATATTATCTATGCAACGCAACAAGGTTCTATGCTTAGGCAAGGTTATGATATCCTTCTAAACGATAAAGTGATGGTGACGGTTGTATATTGAAACAAACTAAGCGGAACATATTTAAGTATATATATTCTAACAAATAACTAAAATTTTTACTTATATAAATACATGAAAATTACTATTGAATTACTTATTGAACCTTTCACAAAACAATTATATTGATGAAAATTGTCACATGATTTCAAACGATTCCAAAAAAGTTTTTGTTATGCTGAGATACCTAGAACTATCGCCAAGCTGGTGGTTCGCCTGATGGTAAGCGACCACCACAGCCCATGTACACTTGGGCTTTCGGATGGACCGATTCTTTTTTTGTTTAAGACTAGCATAATAATAAGAGTTACGTTACGAATACTATAATGATTACATTGCATCTACTCCATTTACGCTAATACGCAAGTATACACATTAGCTCATCGGTAAATCGTTTCTCGTAAAAAGTCTCAAGAAGAATCACTCAACGCATTGTTTTCATATAGGCCTACAACCAGGCATAGAAAGTTACAACTCGCTTCCCATTATCGGTTGTCTGATGCAAATGTTTGCGGCTCAAATAGCTTTGTTTTCAAATTGTTCCCGTTTGAATTGCTCTTTCATTCTTGTTCACTCGTTTGTTTTCGCTTTTTTTGTTTAGGCGTTTAGGCGGATTTGGTACGATAGTGTGTATACATCTGTACGATTGCTATGGCGGTAATAGTGGGTTTTGTACTCAAAAAATACCTGTTGTATTTCCTTGTCGTTGGATCTACAGCATACATACACACACACATACACACGTTGCCACACTCTTCATATATGAAATAAATATATATCCATTAATGATTAATAACCCTGTGTTTAACTAAAAGCTTGTTAATTGTTAGTTTGAAAGTATTACAATATAACAGAAAAAATTCATTTCCACCTCACGATTGAATTTTTCTAGTGAAGTAAGGTTAAAATATTTTTAATATATGTATTTTTTATGTCATAGTCAGCAATGGAGCTGGTGGGTCGCCTGATGGTAAGCGCTACCACCGCCCATGTACATTTGGAGAGGCTTAAGGTCAATTGCAGAGCTTAGACCTCTACAAATGGATTGCCGACTTTAAATTGAAAAGGAATTAAGAATGGATTGGAAAGGGTTAGCAGAAGGATATAGGCCTCCGGCTCCCCCACTCGCCGTACGAAATACAATAGCATGCTATTATTTAACGCCGGTTTTCTGTAGGGGTGTGGTACTTCCCCGGTGCGAGCTGGCCCAAATCGTACCGAAGCGTGCTCGACTTCCAAAGATTATACTATATACTTTTAATATAATTTTACTTTCAAATACGTTAGTTAAAATATACGTTATAACAAAATAGTTTTAAAAACGTTCAAACATTGTAAATACGGTACTCATAGTATGTTTGATTGAGTTTGAATTAGAAATTAACACAAACTGATCGCAATGAATTTCTAAAATCTATTTAAAATAAATCCAAAATCATTCGTTTAAATTACGTATTTTGAATTTTTAAGTCGATTAAAAAATAGATATCACATTTATTTGAAGTGCGCCTTCAAACAAATTGTCTCATTAAATAAATTTAACTGTCATTCGACCCCGTTCATCAGTTTCAAAACCTCGCTTAAATAAAGCAAGCTTATTGTATCTGCGGTCAAATTCGATCGACGCTGTAACAATAGAACAATTTCCTCTTGAACGGTGTGACATCAAACGTCTTGAATCAATAATAATTGGTTTTGTTTCAGATACCGGCCCTATTTCAAGGAATGTCTCGATATAAAAAGCTGATGTATTACTGCGACATCGTTACTGAGGTCGTTTATCGATACTAATGGTTTCAAAGTTCAATTTATGCGAAAATATTCTTGGTTCAGATAATAGTTGACTTGAGACTAGAGTATTGTGGCCGCGGCTTGGTATTTTCTAGCATTTTCTATGATTTTTTAGCCTTTTTGTCTATAATAATTTTTGAACAGTTGAAAAAAGAAATGATATAATTGGGAGGTTATTGATTTTTATACTTACGAAAATTGTGTAATTTTCTTCTAATAGGTATATAAATATATTCTTGTTTTCTCGTTGTTTGAAGAGTCGGTTTAACAATTTAACATACTGCATAATAAATAACATTAGCTCATAAACTTACACGACGACAAAAACTACCAAAACATAATTTCATATACCATTTCTTACAATTCCTTATAACCTTGAACCTTTTTAGTTATAAATGTGCTTTATCGTCACAAACTCTAAAAAAATCTTTAAAAATGCAATAAACGTTGGATGTAATGAGCCTCCAGAAATATGAAAGGCAAGTTTATACAATTAAGTGCTTTGAGGCAATATCACCGCTTGTACTGCCTGTTACGGGCTGCTATCCGCATTTCGAGAGCTCGTTTGTATGGAAATCGTCATGTCATTTCACTTAGGACCTTTGGATTGCTTTCCTTGTAAGACGCAGAAGTTAACGGACGGTTTCAATATTAGACCCCAAGCAAAAATTCACAGATTGACACTTCGTTGTACATCGCTTCTTTATTTGAATGTGAAAGAACGAAAAATCGATCAAGAGTTACCATGTATTCGAAAAAATGTCTTTTATCTTTGGATTACGGATCAGAGCTCGATAAAGAAACCACGCGAAAAATGTAAGGGGTTGATGAATGAGGATTGATGAATGAGTTTTTAAAACTAAAAATAGACTTTGATGATTTCTATATGAATCACTCACACGTATATTTCTTTATCAATCTCTTTTAAGTATACGTTGCCAGGGTCTGTGCAAATCATAACAAAATAGTTTAAATAATCATACATTTTCGTTTAATTTAATAAACAAAAGCCTAATTTAAGCCTATATTTAGCTGAGAACCATGTTGAGTGGCACAAGCTCAAAACTTTTAGATTCATTTACTTCCACAAATATTTAAGTTACTTTCCAAACTACCATCGATTCAGCCTCATTTAATAACGATCTCATTATTATTTTGTAATTCCAAGCTTATAATTCACGTAAACTCCATCAAACACTCGTATCCTTCACGCTAATATATTTATTTCTATCACACCTCCTACACTCGTAGTCGAGGGCTGTTTAATTTACCCCCCACCTCAAAGTACGCAATTACACCCAAATTATAAGCACTCAGACATCCACTCTAGCGGAAGGTTCGAAACCACGTGATTTCTTTAAAAGCCGCTATTAAAATTTGAACGTGGTATTTGTGGATGTACTTGTCTTTTTTGCATTAATCAATTATTTGCATACAGATTGTTTGGTTTTAAGCAGATTGAAAACACGGTAGAGACTGATATAGAAATGTAATATTTAGTAAAAATTTTATATGTCCGATATAAAATTTTTATTTTTTATATTAGGTATTAATTTTTATATTAGGTATTAAAATTAATAATAAAATAAATTATCCACATAGACCCGCACACACTCATAAGTATTAATTGTGTATGAGAATAAAATTTGTTGTTGATGACTTTTCCTAATTTTGATATATGTAATAAAACATATCATTCGTGTAGCGTTTGTGATTACAAACATTCAATGCCACAAAAAATTTTGAGCAAACAACCCTAAAAATCTATTTCACTAATGCGTATATACTATAACAATCTATAGTGTATATTATTCGAGCGCATCAACACGCTGACAAACCTCCTGTATTGTGACGTAGCAACAAATATTGCAATACAATGCTTAACATAATAACGAAACAAAATAACGCTCCCATCCGTACTTACAAATCAATCTAATTTGTTGCGTCGCGCTATAAACATGAATGCAGGGTGTATTCGCAATTGTGCAAACTATTTTGAATTCTCAGACTAACTGCAAGCGGCTTATTTTGCTATGCATTTGAATATACATAATGAATGTCCCTGTGTGCAATAGCGTGAATGACGTAGGGCTGTGAGATAACAGGTAAAAAGGACTTTTAGGACTTTTTTGTCCTAGGGCTATATATGAGAAGTACACGTTTGTAAGGTGCACTAACAATTACTAATAGATGACTATAATTTAAATCACAAATCTAGAATCACTCTTTAATCATCAAAAGATATTATTTTAATTGATTATATTTATTACAATACATATTCTCAGCATATTCAAATTGAGACTTACATAAGTCTAATTCTATATAACAACGTTTAACATCAGGGGAGAAACACAAATTTAAAATTGTTCTTCATAAAATATACAGGTCGACAACCCTATCCGCCGTAATGTGACAATTTGAAATATGTTCGTATTGCATTGCATGTATATTAGCTCCACGTAATGCTCATAGCTAATTAGATACTCTATTTAGATGGCAGGCGAATGAAAACGTAGTAATTCAAGACGTTTGATCTTCAGAGAGAACGGTAATTTTGTATTGGCTTATGTTAAAAGGTCTTCTCGGAAAGATCCTTAGTTATTGAGTCTTTATCATTGTTACGAATGAATTCTTATAGATGTAGCATTGTGTATCTTACTTTGTCGATGTTTTGATACTCAAATATCTTTGGATAAAGAATTGAGTCCTTTATGGTTTGTTAAGCGCATTACCATTTTAACAAAAGGTCCATGGTTGAGATAAAGGCATCAATCTTTGTCTGATCTCTAAAGGATTGTTATATGAAAAATAAGGAAACCCTTTCATCACCATGTTTATATGTTTAAAAATCTACCGACGCGAAATGGGAGAACAATACAAGATCTGATTCGGACAATCGGATCTTATATTTTTCAGTTTTTTTTTCTTTTAGGTGTAATATCAGTGATCTATCTTTGACAAAAGTTTCATCATGATACGCTGTGTGCGTTCAGCCTTTAAATTTATTCAATTAGCTACTAGCTTATTTTAATAAATTACGCTCCCTTCACTCGTTCTATATGTTTTACTTGTCATCAGCCCATATATGTTCCCACTGCTGGGACCCAGGCCTCAGGCCATAATCCACCACGCTGGTCGAACTTTTAATTCTTGGACATGCCGGTTTCCTCATGATGTTTTCCTTCTTTCCTGCACGCTCGGCCGGTCTCGAACCCTGACTTATCGATTTTGAAGTCCGAGCTTCTCACCACTGAGCCACCACTGCTGTATGTTTCGTTTATTTCTTATATATTCAAAATTATGATGTAATTACACTTTTATCATTCATTTCGCTTTTCATTGTAATAGAAAAACTATTTTTGTCGTTGAAATAGTGCTGTTATACTTTCGATGTAATTATATTGTCAATACAGTGTTAATCATGAAGTCATATACGTTTAGTTTTTAATCAATTCCATTATGGAAATGTAATTTTACATGCATTGTTGGTTATTAAATTTGAGTTTTAACTAATTGAAATTAGAGTTCATTTGTACTTGAATAATAATGGAACTATTGTGTACATATGTATCTAATAAATAGCGTTTATATCAGAGGTATAGATTTATAGATTGTTAATAGTTATGAATGTGAATTAAGTGTCTTCTAATGACATGTGGTTTGTACAGTGTACTGTTTCTTTTTAAGTGACTTTAGGTATAAGACATGCGAAATATAGCGCAGGTTTTTGTCATCTGAATATATGTGTGTATTTTATTTGTGTGTTTTATTTATATTGATTATTAAATTGGTTCTGCTTTTCACAGCCATGAATAAAAACTGTGTACAGTTTGTTCAATTTTAAGAAACAATATAATACTGCCAAACAATGGTGACTGATGATTTTTTACAATAAATAAGACTCACGCTATTTTTCACATTATTACAATTAAATAAAAAAAACAAGCTCTATAGCAGAATAAATTGTTAAATAGCGAGCTGAAAACGATTATTTAGTCTACACGACCACATTGTCATGTAAGATATGGAGCGTGGGCCCAGTAACGTGACACGCGACACTTGTCACGCGGTAATGGCCCGCTGTAGCGAAGTAATCGATGACGTCACTACACCTCATTATGGGGCCTTTTGTTTGGTAGTGTCACGTGGGCGGAAGACGCGTTTCATCTGTCTCATATCAATTGCTTTATATTAACCGATGACGTCACAGCACCTCATCTTGGGATCTTTTATTTGAGTGTCACGTGGTAGGGAAGATGCATTTCATAAGAACTAATCTTTTTTTAATGATGAAATCAAAAAGCCTGCCTTGCGCTTCACGCAATTTTCTGCGCAATAAGCTTCCCTGAGAACTTTCTTAGAAATATGTATTCATAATAGTATGTCATCTTATAACAATAACTGTGTATTTGAAATTCTTGGAATACCGTTAAATTGACTAATATTTAAGATAGCAAATTTCTAAAATATACAAATCTGTTCTCGATTTATAATAAAAATTTGTTTTAATAGAAACTTTCAATTGGATTCAATTGATGTTATGTTAATGATCCCAAATCACGTTTGAAACCCATTGATAAATCTCAAATTTATTATTTTATTTAAAATAACCCGCATAAAACTGAACAAAATCTCACTTAAATATGACAAAATTCGCATTCTACCGTAAATTAGTTTAAATTTAACACAGTACCTTCGGAGTATAGTTGTGACATGGAGTTCAGGATTCCATTCATATACGTCTAGTCGGACTGTAGCAGACAGACTTGAATTTCCTTTTGAATATTACTACATTTAGTGTGAAGCAGTATGCAATATAGCTTGTACTGTCATTTGTGTCGCGTTTTATTTAATGTAGCTGTATGCGCCCGCGGCTTCGCCCGCTTGGACTTTTAACAGAATTTCACTGTGGATTATCTACACTTATATTATAAACAGGACAACTTTGTTTGTTTGTTTGGTTGTAATGAATAGGCTCAAAAACTACTGGACCGATTTTAAAAATTCTTTCACCATTCGAAAGCTACATTATCCACGAGTAACTATGGTATCAAAATTGTATGTATTGGTAACAAATTGTGTTAATTACGATGTATTGTTTTAAATTAATTTAAAACACTGAACATGTGGGAAGATATTTTCCACTGAGATACGGGCTTGGCCACAGGGCTCTGCCTAGCTTAGACAACCAGTCTCCACTGTCTATAGTTACGTATATTTAGTTTTGAAGTCGGTTAAAACATACAGTCGAATTGAAAAACTGCTTTCCTTTGAATCCGGTTAAAATATGCAGTCTGTTTGAGATCCCCCTTTTTGATGTCGGTTAAAAACACAATAAGCTCAATTCCTAGTCAATATAAAAGGAATAACGTCAAAGTGACTGGCCCAGAGTTTAATTATTCGGTCGCAAAGTGATTCACCGTCAATACTTCTGGCGGCAATTAGGAGTTCAAATTGGACCGCGACTACCCACATATGACGGACATATAGATACTGGATTGAAGACCAGTTTCAGCACGAACTCATAACATCCCTGATAGACTTTTTAAAATTTACATAACACATACATAATTTAACAGACGAATGAACTAAATAGGACTTATGCGGAAATTATAAATGTGTATCTCTATGTGCATTGCGTAATAAGTATGACAATAACTTCTGGATTTCGAATATGTTCTGTACTTAATCAGAAAGTGAAAGAAGTCCTCAATAACATAATTTACATGTAAATAATACGTAACTCATAGACTATTGTATTATGTCAATCTGTTAGTCTATGAAACAATATTTACTTTCATAAAGCTTGCGATAAATGCATATAATCATTTGATTAAATATATACCTAATGCCTAACACATAATGAACACTTAATACTTAAGGATAATAATGTAATATCATCACTAGTGTGTGGGTTTCATTTTCTTGGTATAAAGCAGTCTCCCAGAAGTCAACACCTCTAGCCAGTACCTAGACTATATTTTTAGCCGGGATAGTAGCAAAACTACGCTCGATAGGCAAATTCTAGAAATATCTCAAGTGTCAGACTAACTGAACTGTGCAGAAACTGTTCACATATATGCAGATGATAGGGTTTTTTTAATAGGTGGAGGACAAGAGGAAGGTTTATTTATGTAATAATATCCATTAAATAGTGGAGAAGTACTGCTGTTTTTAAGATTTATAATGTGATATGATATTTCAAAGATAGCAGGATATTATCACGGTATCGGAAAAGTTGTTTTATTTGGAGTAAACGCGTTCGAAGCCGCGGGAAGAAACTAATGTTATGATAGAGCTCAAGCTTATTAAAATCTACGTATCTTAAAAAATCTTAGAAATTAAAGACTTTTTAACGGATTTTAAACGCGATTCATTCATTATATTATTAACCCGACGCTTCGAACGATTTACAGCGAGCGTGGTCACGGGGAGACAGTTAGACAGAGTTAAGTCTCGTTAAAAAGTCTTTAATTTCTAAATTAATAATACTCGGGTAAAATCAAACACAGGAAAATACAGAATACCTTCAGGCTAGGAATTATTGAGCTAAATTAATTGTTCAGTAAATAAGAATTGTATTTAAATTGCTACTTGTAAGAAATACCTCAATCGACTCTTACAAAAGGCATGATCTTGCGATTGGAATAAGTATCGGATGATTATAAATGTCATAACAAATTTGAATTAAAGAAACATTATTATATTTAAATATCAACAACCTAACGAGAGAAGGAAACCTTTTTTATATTTGTTTATATTATAATTGCTCAACTAAATAACTGATACAAAAATTCTATTTTACTAGGCTGCATTATACCCGAGGACAAGGGCTACATTTACAATTATAAAAAACTTTAACTAAATTAGGTCCATTTATTTCTGGTATAAACGCCAAGGAATAAATAAGATATTTATATAGTTTTGCTCCATCCAGTACTCTATACTCGTGTTCAATTTAGCTACGCTAGGAAGCGGTGTTTCGTAGCGCTTGAACCGTAGACCGCGCCTAATGTGACTATGTTTGAATAAATACCCAAGAACTTGACTGTGATAAATTACTAGCATACGATTCTGGTATTAAGAAAGAAAAATCGTTTTGTAGTGGCAAGCGTTGTGGACGGTTTGTTATTTTATAAGTTCACTGTATTCATATATTATATTTATTCTCATTTAATACCTCTAAAACTAGATAATATTTTTGGTATCAATTAGCATTTGCTTGATTGCTGCCTCGTATAAATTTATTATTATATTTACCAGGCTTTTTTTTCTGTTTAGAGAAAAATTTTCGTTTATTAAATCTTACGCACTAGATAGTAATTTGTGTATCCATAGAATAGATCTATACATAGAACAATAATTGATGTACATTATTACTGCTGCTCTTATATTAGTGTATAAGTGGTTTGGAAACCAATAAACTAAAATTAAAATAAAAAATAACATATATTAAACATACAATGTAAATTCTAACATAATGTTAATATCTCATGTGATTCTAGTTTAATCAAATAATGTTTATCGTTACATGTTTTTACATACAAAAACATATTAAAATGATTTCAAAGCATTCGACAAACAGCCCCCGCTAGTTCAATACCCCAAGAGAACCACTGTTATATAATGCACCCGTTAGACATGAAAAAAACATTAAATACCATATTGGGGTTTATTACAAAACCAAATTTATAACCACGAACGTTTCGCGTAAAATGCAAATAACAAAAAGATACCGAACTGATTGATCCCTCATAAACGTCCCTTAATACATTGCGATTTAATTTACGAGCCGAGATATCGTGACGACGAAATATGACCTTCCTTATAATCTTATTTTTATTCACCCGCCCCGGTATTACATCTGAAATCAGTTAAAAGGCCAACGCTAAAAATGTATAAATTTGCATGACAAACGCCCACCGCACGGATGTAGAAACGTTACTTTTTTAAGAAAAATATGACGATAGAGTTCGGTTCTATTTCCATAAATAATAAATAACGATCGTCGATCCGTGTTCGATATTTATTCTGATCGCGAATTTTCATCCACTTATCAAGTTTTATTCAACTTGCAGACTTCATCAGAGCAGGTTTATATTTTGCTGGTATTTTTAAATTACGTCGTGCTTTTACAGCTTTTTTAACAATTTGAGTTGCGAAATGTGCGAAATAATTTTTGCAGGAGCACAAATCTTGAAAATATGAATTCAGATATGTGTTTTATTGAAATTTTATATTAAAGTATGGTACATTATACAAGTATAGCATACTATCTGTGTCTCGTCGTTTTACCTGAGGACAAACCCGCGTGCAATACCATCCGTTTACTATGTGAAAAAGCAGGCTATATTATATACGCGGAACTTAACTATTTTCATTACAAATATACTTTTTGGCCGCGATGAATATTTATTAGGAATAAGATATTTCATAGGTAATAACTATTTATTATTATGTATTGTAACATTATTCTATGTATTGTAACATTAGCCTCCCTATACAAACACATGAATTCCCTGTTGCGACGTGAAAAATAAGACAAACAAACAATTTCGCATTTTCTCATATAATATACGTATGTCTCATGGTGTCCAACGACAATGCTTAGAAATTTTAAGCAACATATCATTAATACACACAAAACAATATAGAAGTTAAAAGGTATTGCAAAGTATAGTCCCTTGTCCCCTAATGGGGTAAGGAGCAGGTGTATTTCACATCTGTTTCGCTGATCGATTTTCTTTTCCAAGCAAGTGGGTGATATTTTGCGCACAGTGAAACTGGAATTTTATAGACTCCACTTTCTTACTAATGTAGGCCTCCTTGATTATATAACTTAGACGATTTAATCTGTAATTATAATAAACTACTAATAGACGCTCGTCGAGGCTACGCCCGGATATCAAGATTTCCGTTTTATCCCAAGGGAGCATTTAATCGGGATAAAAAGTATCCTATCACCCAAGTCAGGTCATACCCTGTATGTGTACTAGATTTTAGGAAAAAAAACTATCCTATATCCTTTCTCGGACCTAAAACTATCTTTGCACCAAAATTTTTTGAATAGGTTCAATAGTTTAGGCATGAAGAGGGGACAGACAGACAGAGTTAGTTGCGAATTAATTATGTTAGTAGGAACTATATGAATCATGTTCACGTGATAGAATATGGCAAAAAACATTAACCAAATCTAAATAAAACGACATTAACATCGAAACTTTATGGGAAATATATTTCAATATTGCACGATCAATTATGTCAAAGTGGTTCGTGAAACACAGTGATTTCAAACTTTTTGCTCGAAGACTTTTTGCTCGAACTTTCGGCATTTATTTCTTTTTATTTTAATAATCATTATTAAGCTAATGTTGTAAAAGTAGTGTGAGTTGCTTGAGTTTTTGCTCGAACGTGATTTCTCGAATTATATTATAACTATTCAATTCAATATCTAAGACTTATCAAACACATAATTAGAGAAATTGGTCCAACAGATATCTCTGTACCAATTGAATTATAGATTTTCTTTTTAACAACATCCAATAGGCGGTTCAGTTGATTCGTAGAATATAATTTCCTGTTTTTTGTATCTTATTAAACGATATCTTAACAATGCATTCTTTAACAATATTATGTATATATCTAATACTCTAATAATATAATAATTTAACATTAAATGCGTTCTTAGAATGAAGAAACTATTTAATGGAGTCAAAGAAGATGTACGTTCACTCTACATTATAATGTAACCATTATTAACAATACAAGAAAAATATGAGCCATTAAAAAGCAATTTTTCCAGTAAATAACTATCGCTTTATGTAAATCGTTTTTAAAATAAATTGTAAAAGCAAATATTGTACGTGTTCGCAATTTATCGTTTCGCCTACCAATTACTATTTGCTTGAAGCTATTGCATGACTTAAAACATAATATCGCAACAGTTTTTATAGCGAAGCTATACAATGCTTTTTAAAATCATTCAAATGTATATTTTATTGCTAATGTCCGTTTTGTTAACTGGCAACGATTGGGTAAAGTGAATTTTATACGAGAGTAATTGTAACGTTAAATTTTATTTCGGTTTTATGTTTCTTTTTTAATTTCGGAAGATTGTGTTTGAAGGGTGAAGCTATAAAATGTCTGATGTAGAATTGGGAGTATTGACAATCTCTATGAAGACAGTTTTGTAGCGGCGGCTTGAATTGGGCAGTAACCAGGTATCATGATAAAGTCTATGGGTTGCTCCAAATCTATCTATTCATTCCAGCCATATCTGTTCAGTATTTTTAGCGTAAAATGACACCTCTAAGACCATACGAGTATTATTATTATTGTAATATTAGTAGGGTATATTCGCTTCTTATCTAACACTTATATAATAATTACGTTTTTATTTTTTACAATCATAATTTTTACATTAAGTTATTGCAAGGGGATTAGATAATTTGCTTCTTATTTTCATCATCTTTATCATCAAGAAAATAACGAACAAAGGCCCTTATCAGATATATAAGCGTCAAAATCCGTCGTCTTACACGATTCGAAGATTCTTTCAATATCTTTGAAAAATTTCCAAACTTCGAGTCTCTAAGGCTCTATATATCCGGACCGTGACTAGCCAGTCTCAGCGACATCTGATAGACGAGGGTCCGACCCAACTAATGCGAAAATGAATTATGTAAGGAAATAGGCCTCGTTATAAAATAATCAGTGTTTAATATTTGAACACTCGATGCTCGCGGTATATGGATACCTACGTGTCTTGTGTTTATAAGTTTATATCTGACAACTACGACGCGTATTATATAGCAAGAACCTTAAGTGCTATTATTAGAGGCAAATGCATATGATAACAAGGGCTGTTAAACCATATACCTCTGTTCAAAACTCGATTTTGTATTGTGAACTGCAAAGTACTTGAATTCTAATTAAACTTATTGAAATTACTATTATAAGCCAAATAGAGTAAAACAATTTTTGGCTCAAATATTATTAACAGTATTTAACATACATATTTTTACAACGATGTAGCAATTGATAGATACCACTATTGTCCTATATTAATGATGTTTATATGTTATATTGTACTAGCTGTTTGCCCCAGCTTTGCACTAGGTACATATAGCCTATGTCACTCAGTGAAGTTGCAGCTATCTAATGGTGAAAGAATTTTTAATATCGGTCCAGTAATTTTTGAGTGTATCTATTACAAACAAACAAACAAATACAAATTCTTCCTCTTTGAATTACTTAAGTGTAGATTTGTCACGGCCATGTCTACCAATACATGATACAAATGATAAATAAATCATTTGAGATTGCCATATAAACTATAAGAAAAGAGCGAGAAAAGGGCACATGAACGATACTCAGATATTGAATTATAATATTAAAACGCCTGAGAAACCTAAAAGTGGAAAGGAAACAGCTTAATTAAGGTAATGAAGGATCATTTTGGCCATTATTACATTAAAATCGGGAGCCACTCAAAACATCTCGTGTTACGGCCGAAGTATCAAATTTCAGAAATTAAATGATTTCACGTTTTAAATTATTCAAAAGCTTTCTCAGCAATTACTGAAAGCTGATATTAAATTCCTTTGGGTTGTACGATATTTGATATAATAAGGGCGAACAAAAATATACAGTTATATCTTACTGACCTCCAGGAAGTTGGGGATTGGTTGAATTTGAACCCTTTTAGAAAAACTATTATGATATTTTCTTGTGTTTGGTTTTACGCGGTCTTGAGTCTCCCCGTGACCACGCTCGCTGTAAAGTGTTCGAAACGTCGGGTTAGTAATATAATGAATAAATCGCGTTTAAAATCCGTTGAAAAGTTTTTAATTTCTAAACTATTATAATGTTTCAATAACGTAGATTTACTTTATTTATTTAGTCTTAATGTGCATTTGATATTTATCTTAAGCGCAATTATACACTTTCGTGCATAACATGGAAGCTACGAAAAATATAATGTTTTTTTATTAATGTTTACTAAGCCTAACACGGAACAATGAATTTATGATAAATTTCCGTATGCAAATCCCAATGGATTATGGATTATTTTAGGCGGATTTGTTATTTATTCACAAAAGAGTAAAAAATATTTGAATTTGAATGCTTCTCTTTTTGTTCAGTGTTTCTATTGGTGGATTTTATACCATGTTTCAGCTTGTGGGATAATATTTAACGCAAAAGCCAGTGTACTTAGGCGTATATGCGTATAAAAAGGAATATTGACAATAATTATAGAACAAAACATGACAAATCCCAACCCATTACTAGTATCCGCTAGACCTAAATTAGATAAAATATTATATAAAACACCATCATCATCGTCAAAAGGCATCTTCAAAAAGTCACGAACTAGGCCATTAAGGGCAAAATGACATAAAAATCTAATGTTGCTACAAAGCTTTGAGGCATCTCACGAAATATAGTAGGCGTCAGATAAAACACGATATCAGAATAATGATGCCCCGTGAAAACCTTGTATCACATTATTTACGAGTTATAATGAGATGTGACTTTATACGTCATTATTCTGCACTGTTTTATTGTATAGAGGAGTATTTTAATTATTTTTTTGAATATAATGAAACCCTTATAAAATTAAGTTAAGTATAACTGTGGCTGTTAACTCCTTTATATTTTTGTGGCCTAATTTGTATTTCACGACAAGCCTCAATTAAAACTACGAGAATATGTATAAAAAAAATATCGCAACTACATTTTAGTACTGCGAATTGATTCAAAACTTGAAAGAAACTGTCACTTAAAACAAAAATATTTCAAATATGTTCATAACACAACCAATTTAAAACCTCTACGTCCTATTAAAACTATCCCTCTAAAGGCCTTCAAGAGCTTAGTCAGGAGCAAACATCAAAGCGTCTATTCAGGCGCATATTCTTAAAAATAACGTCAAATACACACGAATAAAATTCGACTTTACGCCTGGGACGCAAATACAGTGCTCAATCACTCTCGGGTACGGCGTGTTTAAAGGTTTGTTTTTACGAGTGCCCTCGATAAAGCCCGGCTGAAATATGACTCGGATTTGCAACTCTGCGGCTGTCATAAAAGAAAGCGCCAGGTGCTCCCGCTGTTGCCTTTCGTAAGTGCCTTTTTAAATTTTAACACGCCCCCCCCCCATAAACAGGATAGACTGACGATG